>NC_035163.2:26409658-26416657 GCF_001659605.2 Manihot esculenta
GTGCCACTTCTTTCTTCATAGCTGGCCACCAATAAACCTTCTTTAGATCTTGATACATCTTGGTGGCTCCGGGGTGAATGCTGTATCTTGCATTATGAGCCCTCTCATAATGTCTCCTTTTAGCCCTATGTCATCTGGTACACATAGTCTGCTCCCATAGCGGAGGATCCCCTTGCTGTCGAATCTGAACTCACTATCATTGCCTGACTGAACAGTCCTGGCAATCTTCACTAACTCGGGTCCTCATGCTGTTTCTGAGCCACCTGCTCCAGAAACACGGGTGCCACTCTCATCTGGGCCACCAAGGCACCTGTACCAGACAACTCCATCTGTAGACCTTCCTCAATGAGCTTGTAAAACTCCTTCACCACTGGCCTCCTCTCTGCCGATATGTGGGATAAACTGCCGAGTGATTTCCGGCTTAAGGCGTCTGCCACAACATTCGCCTTACCCGGATGGTACTGAATCTTGCAATCATAGTCACTCAGCAGCTCCACCCATCTTCTCTGTCTCAAATTCAAATCTCTTTGACTCAGGATGTACTGCAGGCTTTTATGATCTGTAAAGATCTCACATTTAACCCCATAGAGGTAGTGCCTCCACATCTTGAGTGCAAAGATTACTGCTGCCATCTCCAGGTCATGTGTGGGGTAATTCAACTCATGCTTCTTCAGCTGCCTAGAAGCATAAGCGATCACCCTCTCATTCTGCATTAGTACACAACCCAGTCCCACACGGGACGCATCACAAAAGACTGTAAAGTCCTCATCACTAGATGGCAGAGCTAAAACTGGTGCTGAAGTCAACCTCTTCTTAAGCTCTTCAAAACTCTCTTCGCACTGGTCGGTCCACAGAAACTTCTGATTCTTCCTGGTTAGTCTGGTCAGAGGAGCTGCAATCTTTGAGAAGTCCTGAACGAACCTCCTGTAGTAACCTGCCAAACCCAAGAAACTTCTAATCTCTGTCACTGAAGTGGGTCTAGGCCAGTTAGCCACAGTTTCTGTCTTCTTGGGGTCTACCTCTATACCATTTTCCGACACTACATGCCCCAAGAACGAAATGCTCCTCAGCCAGAACTCACACTTAGAGAACTTGGCATACAAGCCATGTTCCCTCAAAGTCTGCAGAACCAACCGCAGATGATGGGCATGCTCCTCTGCATTCCTGGAATACACTAAGATATCATCTATGAAGACAATAACAAAGTGATCCAGGTATTGGCTAAATACTCTGTTCATGAGATCCATGAATGCTGCAGGGGCGTTGGTTAACCCGAACGGCATCACAAGGAACTCAAAATGCCCATATCTGGTCCTGAAAGCTGTCTTTGGCACATCTTCATCCCTTATCCTTAGCTGATGGTACCCCGATCTTAGATCTATTTTGGAGAAACAACCCGCTCCTGCTAGCTGGTCGAATAGATCATCGATCCTTGGCAGAGGGTACCTATTCTTGGTAGTGACTTTGTTCAACTGCCTGTAGTCGATACAAAGTCTAAGGGATCCATCCTTCTTCCTCACAAACAAGACCGGAGCACCCCAAGGTGAGGTACTCTGTCGGATGAAGCCCTTTTCTACCAGCTCTTGCAACTGCTCTTTCAATTCCTTCAACTCGGCTGGGCCATCCTGTAGGGAGGGATAGAGATCGGTCTAGTTCCAGGCACCAACTCTATCTCGAACTCTATCTCCCTAGCAGGTGGTAAACCTGGAAGCTCGTCTGGAAAAAACATCCTGAAACTCTCTGACAACTGGCACCGAGGCTGGCTCCCTGACCTGACTGTCTAGCTCTCTCACATGAGCTAAGTACCCCTGACATCCCTTCCTAAGCAACCTACGAGCCTGAAGAGCTGATATCAGACCTCTAGGTGTGCCCCTCTTGTCTCCTCTGAAGACGACCTCTGACCCGTTCTGATCTCTGAACCTGACTACCTTGTCCTTGCAGTCCAAGGTAGCACCATGGGTAGATAGCCAATCCATCCCTAGAATGACGTCAAAGTCTGTCAAATCTAGAACCACAAGGTCGGCGGAGAGGCATCTTTCCTCAACAAAACTGGACTGTACTGGCAGACTGACACTGCCACGGACGGGTCACACTTGGGTCCACTGACCCATAGGGGACACTCTAACCCAGAGACTATCAGACCCAACCTCTCAACGGCTCTCGGAGCAATAAATGAATGAGATGCACCCGGGTCCATTAATGCATACATCAGAACACCCAATGACGAGATTACCTGACACCACGGTGTTGGATGTGTTAGCCTCCTGCTGAGTCATGGTGAAGATCCTGGCTGGAGCTGATGGACCTTCACCTCGGGAACCAGAAGAAGAGGCTGCCCCTCTCCCTCTACCTCTGCCACTGCCCTGAGTTGTGGCTGGAGCTGCTGGCTGTGCCACACTACTAGAAGCTATCTGCTGGGGCTGGCCCATAAAAGGTGCTCTAGGACACTCCCGAGCTATGTGTCCCTCCTGTCCGCATCTGAAACATGTATTAGTCCCAGCTCGACACACTCCCCTGTGCGGCCTTCCACACCTCTGGCATTCTGTACCATCTGAGCCTGAGCTCGAGCCACCGCCAAAACCCAGACCGAATTTCAACTTATTCCAAAACTTATTCTTTTTCGGCTTCTTGGTGGTGTTATCCCACCTCTTCTTACTTGAGCTCTGAGAAGAGAGACCTGGCCCTCCTCTGCCTGGGGTCTTAACCCCTGAAGACTGGGTCACTAACTGCTTCACTGACCCCTCAACTATAGCACTTGCCTCCATTCTTCGAGCCATATCCACCACAGTGTGGAAACTTTCCCTCTCAACTGACTGGATCAACGAGGAGTACCTGGAATGCAGCTTCATAACATACCTCTTGGCTTTCTTCGTATCTGAATCTAGAGCTTGCCCTGAAAAAGGCAATAGCTCCAAGAATTTATCTGTGAACTCCTCCACGCTCATGTGCTCTGTCTGCCTCAGTTGCTCAAACTCAATCATCTTTAGTCCTCTGGAACTGTCTGGAAAAGCCCATCCAGCGAACTCATTCGCAAATTCCTCCCATGTCATACCGTCTAGTCTCGGGTCCACATAACACTTGAACCATTCTCGTGCCTTCTTGCACTTTAAAGTGAACCCTGCCATCTGAATGGCCCTGCTATCATTCGCCCCTAGCTCATCAGTTATTGTCTTCACTACTCTCAGGTACTCAAAGGGGTCATCCCCTGACTTGTATTTGGGAGCATCCAGCTTAAGGTAATTTGTCATCTTTACTTTGCTCCCATCGGCTGAGCTAGGTCTAGGAGGTTGAGTAACTGGGGCTGTTGGTTCTGTAGGTAGTGGAGGTGGGGGTGCAGCATTCCCTGAGGTGGGGTTTGCCGGGTTTGGATAGAAGGGTGAGGGTGGATAAGCTGGGTACTGTGTATAAGGTGGATAGAAAGGTGGATAAGGCATGTAGGTAGGGTAGGGGTTAAAGCTGGAGTAATCCGATGTGCCTCTCATCGGACACCCTGAACCCTGTGGGAAGGGTGGATAATGGGGCGGAAAACCATACCCCGAGGCCTGAACGCCTCCCTGAGACTCCCCTGCCCCTTCTTCCTCCATGCTCACATCCAGGTTCCCATCCCTCCTCTGATCCTCTTCCATAACCTCCCTCACATCTGAAGGACTTCCTCCTCTATCAGTCCCCCTTCTGCTAGCATCAAAAGACCTTCTAGGGTCCCTTGACACTCTTTCTCTGTTTGCTCTACAAGACATTGCCCTAGGCAATGTAGGAGGACGGGCGCTCGTGCCCTCATCCTCAGGTGGTACTCCAGTCAATCTTGCAGATCGACGGGTTCCTCTCATCCTGTTTTCTGAAAAACAGTACACATCATACAAACATCAGCATCATATGGTTCATGTGGGCACACATGAACCCTCATCACATAAACATATCATTCATATCATAGCATCAATGCACATGTATATAATCATGGCATTTCACATCATCATACAAGACAGGACTCCACATCCTATCCTAGTGGACATGATCTTCCTATTGTGCTTGACCTTCTAGAACATCTATGAGCCCGACACTCTAGGTCCGATCCTATGAACCTAGGGCTCTGATACCATTCTGTAATGACCCGAAAATCGGACCGCTACCGGCACTAGGATCCGGGTCGGCGTAAGGCCGCCAAGACCCGTAGCAAGCCTGACTTGCAACCTGAAAACCTGTTTAATCCCATACATGATCACAACATACGTAAAAATTTAAAACTTTTCTTTCATACATCCAACTCAACCTGAACATGCACTGCACATAACCATAATCATAATCATGATCCCTCTGTGGGATCTCATCAATGCCCCAATGGGCGATACATCATAAGATGAGTTGGCTTTCATGAACATAATAAAACATTTTGATCATGTAATAAAAGGGATACCTCATACACAATGTCAAGCACAATATCTAATCCTCAAAATCATTACATGACTGAAACTGTACTTTTACATAACATTAATACATCTATCATGTCCACACTAACTATTACATACACGTGACTTCATTACTCTTGTAAACCTCCTGGTCTACCCTGTACCTGCAATCCTGGGGAAATTGGGAGAGGAGTGAGCAACTAGAGCCCAGTGAGCAGAATAATAAAACACTTAAAACATATGATAACATGAAATGCATCACATCACAGCTAATCACATCAAGGATGAACTTGTCACCAATAGCCCTCTACATGGTCCAACTGTGCCAGAACGTAGAATGGGTCCTGGTCTTTCCCTTACATATCATAACATAACAGTGTCCAACTGTGCCAGAACGTAGAATGGGTCCTGGTCTTTCCCTTACATAGTGCCAGCGAACGTAGAATGGGTCCCACTGGTCTTACTTTCCGTACCGTACATATCATATCGTCATATCATAGATCGAGGGCTATGGATCATTCAACATTCATCCACATCAACATCAAAATGTGCAATGCAACATATTCGTGAATCCTAATGCAAGCAACCTAATTCATCACATGGCATTCATGATGCATGAACAATGCTCAAAACTTTGAAATTTATTTACTTTAAACGTAAAGGTTTATTCCACTCACCTCTGGATAGCTCTGACCAGACACTGGGGCAACAGACTCACTGCTGGGGTCCTCGGTTCCTCGGGTCCGAACCTACACAGGCGGACTCAAATGAGGGACCAAACATACATGAACATAACTCTAAACTATTCCCCAAAAACCCCCTAAAACATCATGGAATAATCATAGAAAAACATGCAAGAAAGGGCTGGACAGGGCACTTTCGGCGGTAGGTTCGGCGGCCGAAAGTCCCTCCAGAGCCGAAAGTCAGGCAGGTTCGGCGGCCGAAACTCCCAGACAAAGGCGAAACTCATGCATGTTCGACGGCCGAAAGTCCCAAACAGAGACGAAAGTCTCCTTTCGGGGGCAAGCTTCGGCAGCCGAAGGCTGCCTCCACAAGCACGTTCGGCGGCCGAAAGTTCCTTCGGCTGCCGAACCTGGTTCCTCCCAGAATGGCAGAAACTCGAAGGCTGCCTCCACAAGCACGTTCGGCGGCCGAAAGTTCCTTCGGCTGCCGAACCTGGTTCCTCCCAGAATGGCAGAAACTCAGCTCCCCTATGCATTTATGCCTCCTATCTCATCCAAACATGCCTAAACCTATTCTACAACATTCCTCAATCATACATAAGCAAACATACAAGTTCCTAGGGGCATCAAACCATCAAAAACCCCAACTACAACACACAAGCAACTCACATTGTCCAAAAACACAAATAAAACCCATAAACCTAACCATGAGCTAAACATGCATTCTACCCCATAGATCTTGCATAAAACTTACTTTAAACATGAAATGAGGTTAAGATCGGCTCTTACCTCTTGAAGATCGAGAGAGAGACGTTCTAAAACTCGGAGGTGGGAGATTTTTGGGTTCTTGAACCTCAAAGTTCCAAAACTTGCTTAAAACTCAAAAATCTTCAAAACAAAGTAAAAACTTGTGAAAAACTCGAAAGATCTGAAGGAAAAGACTCAAGATCGGTGAGGGGTGGCGGAGAACTCACCTTGGCCAGAAATGGGGAAAAAGCTCGCCCGTTTTCGGCTAAGGGACCCTTTTATAGTGGCTGGCCAGGCCACGTTCGGGGGCCGAACGTGCCTCCACATGCATGCCATGTTCGGCGGCCGAACTTGAGGTTCGGCGGCCGAACCTGGACTTTCCTCACTTATGCTTTCGGGGGCCTAAAGGCGCTCCCGAAGGCATGCATGTTCGGCGGCCGAACTTGAGGTTCGGCGGCCGAACCTGAGTTTTCCTTCAAGGTTGTTTTCATGCAAAAACTCATTTCTATTTTACTTAAAACCATGAAATACCTTAAAAAATTTTATGAAAACATGATTCTACCCTACTAGAGGCTTTCGACATCCGAGATTCCACAGGACGGTAGGAATTCCAATACCGGAGTCTAGCCGAGTATTACAGCATGCATGTTTTATGGTGTTTTTGGGGAGATATTTAGAGTCATGTTAGAGTATGTTTGGTCCCTCATTTGAGTTCACCTTTGTAGGATCGGACCCGAGGAATCGAGAAGGTCTGCGAAACCGAGAAGGCCCGCAGTGTTAGCTGTATCAGAGTCAGTCCAGCCTCAGCCAGAGGTGAGTAGAACCTAACTCTTTTACTTTCAAAAGCACTCAAACTTTTAAGTATGTTCATACATCATAAATGCCATGTATGTAATAGGTTGTATTGCATTAGAACTCACGAATATGACGCATTGCATAATATGATGTTGATGTGGATGGATGTTAGATGACTCATTGACCCTTGATATGATATGATATGATATGATATGGATATGGAAGTCCAGGTCGAGGCCATTCTACGCCCCTGGCACAGAGTAAGAAAAGTTCAGGTCGAGACCCATTCTACTCCCCTGGCATTATGGATATGTTATGTTATGTTTAAGCGAAAGTTCCTAAGGAGTTCCGTCGAGAGCCGTGCACATTGG
>NC_035163.2:26417657-26568505 GCF_001659605.2 Manihot esculenta
ATATTTCGAAATTAAAATTATATGAAAATTAATGAAATAAAATATCATTTGAATTACTAATAAAAAATTATAATATTATAGAAGTGGCCTCATTCGAAACAGTTGATTTAACAATTAAGAAAGTAGAGAAGGTGGGTGGACATTTTAAAGTGTAGAGGGAGGGGCGGAAAGTGATTGCTTGTATCCCACTTGGGGATGGCTTGATAAAGCGTACGAGGCTGAGGAGCAGCCAGCAGCCAGCAGGAAGGGCACCTGCCCCTGCTATTTACAACTTACAAGCATATATAGCGTGGAATACAGTTGGGGCACTACCATACATGTATGTGTCACTTTCTTTCAAATTATATTATTTAATAGGGTAAATTGTAATTTAATCCCTCTAATTTAGTGAAATGTAATATTTCGTCCTCCTGTTTTAAAAACTTTCAATTTAATCATTGTGATTTTTTAAAAACTATGCCATTAGTCCCTACAGTTAGATTTTCAGTTAAATCACCGTTAATTTTAGTTAAAAAAACTAAAATACACATTCTCTCTCCTTCCTCTTCTTCTTCTTCTTCTCCTTTTCCTTCTCGATCTCCTTCTTCTTCTTCTTCTTCTTCTTCTTCTTCTTCTTCTTCTTCTTCTGCACACATTTAGTTTCAGCACTTTCCGCCAGTTCTTATTCACATGGATTATTTTCCGAGGAAATTATCTTTTTATGGACTATTCTCAACTTGCAAATTCATAAAAATTTCACTTCTCTGAAGCAATTTCTTTTTTGCAGGTTGTCTTCCAAACACAGTCTGCTGAATTCCCTTCTCGCAATATTTTATATATTTTTCTTTATTGTTGAAGACTATATGTTCTTAATTTTAATTAGTTTTATTGAGTTATTTATTCTCTTACTACTCCCATCAAGTGATTTTCCTGAGATTTTTTATCAAAATGAACTGCTGAAATCATGTAGGTGATTAATGTGGGAACTTCAATTGGTAAAGTGGGATTTTTTGGAGAGAACTATCGGAAGCTCTGGTGCTTGACACATATTGAAAGCTTAAGGTATCAGTTGGAGTTTTTTTGGTGTTCATGGGAAACACGACTTTTATACTGTTGGTATCCATTATAATACATGGGCATGTCACAATAAAAAAATGGTTCTCTTTATTATTTACATCTTGTATAAATAGTTTCTTTTTCCTCCAAAAAATTACAGTATTTGGGATTGGAAGGATGAGAAAAATGAAGCAAATTTGCATTAAGCTCGCTCATTAGCATCGGACAGCTGGACATTAGATTATGTAAGATTTTTTCTCCCTTCACAAATCACTTTTTTTTTTGTAGAGATGAGCTTCTTTTTTAGAAGAAGAAGAAGGAGGAGGAGGAGATCACAAAAGAGAAGAAGAAGAAGAAAGAGATCGCGAAGGAGAAGAAGAAGAAGAAGAAGAGGAGGAAGGAGAGAGAATGAGTATTTTAGTCTTTTTAACTAAAATTAACGGTGATTTAACTGAAAATCTAACGGGATGGACTAATGGCATAGTTTTTAAAAATCACAGTGATTAAATTGAAGGTTTTTTAAAACAGAGGGACGAAAGGTTACATTTCACTAAATTAGAGAGACTAAATTGCAGTTTACCCTATTTAATACCATAATAATTTATTTATATTTTGAATTTTATTAGCTTGCAAAACATATCTAGGTCTCAATGGAGAGAGAAGTTTCATGCAACCCATCTGAACTTCGAATGGGCAGACCACAAATTAGCCTTATTAAGCCCAACCCCCTAGAGGCCTAGACTAAGAAAGCGTTTGCCAAACTATATCTCTTTTTTAAAATAATAAACCTATTTATCACATAAAAAAATATAAATCAATTTAAACAAAAAAACCTAAAATATCCAACCAGAATTTTATTTTATCAAAGTGGGTCTACTGACTCTGAGCGTTAACCTAATTATCGAAAAATTACAGCTCCACGACATGCCGTTCAGCAACAAAAAAACAGAAAAAGCCAGGTTGTGCAGCGAAGTGGGAAGGGTTGATGTTTTCTTTGGTCTCCACTCTAGGGTTTTAGATGATTCTATCTCTTGTTTTGCTTTTGAGTGCCAACAGGTTGAGGGTGTGATTGGGAATTAAGGGATTACAGAGAAATGTGATATTTGGAGAATCTGAGATTTTATGCAAATTAAGAATAGGGTTTTTATTTGAGAATTTGTCTAATTTAATGTGAATCTAATATAAATTATAATGGTCAAGATTAAAATTAATTTAAATAATTTTTTTTTTAAGTCAATAAAATAAATATTATTATCTTGAACTATAATACTCAAACAGACACTCAGCATATTAAAGAGTTTAAAACGATCAAAACGAATAGACTGTCTTGCTAACAGATGAGCAGTCTTATTCGCACTACTACGTTTAATCTAGCATAACGAAATATTTAGACAAAAAAGCAGAATATCTTTACAATCCGAAACAATGATATTTAAATTCATTTTTTCATTTAGTCCAATATAATTAACTCCAAATATTTAATAGTTTTTAGCTAATTGTATAAATTTCATAATTTTTTATATTTTTTTAATGTGAAACGATTTTATTAAATAAATAGATTAATCAAAGTTTGTGCAAAAATAATTAAATGAGAAAAAAACACAATATATGAAATTAGATGATTAGATATTTAGCATTAATTGAGGTTTGAAGATTAAGCCTTTTTGGAATTGTTTTCTTGAGGTTGTGATTTCAACTCAAAGGATCCTAATATAAAGGGTAGAAAATGCGATTTAAGCTGTTCACCTATACATAATAATAATGTCCTAATCCTATTTCATCATGGTTACATGATGTGGAGAGCCTATTGTGCTTTTCATCCAAGTTGCAATGTCAACCCTAAATTAATGGGTACAATATCTAATTCATTTATTATCTCATCACTTAGATAGATGCTTCATAATCTCCTATTCTGTTATTAAATATATTTATTTAAAAAATACGAATTGTTTTTCATTAAAAATTTTGAATTTAAATTTTAAGTATGAAATATTTTTAAATGATTTGAATAAATTTTTTTAATAAATTTGTATTATGCGAATTCAAATTAATTCAATAATATATATATTATACATGATGATCTGAGATCCAGAAAATAGGATTTTATAAGAGTTGTGTAAACTTGATCTGAGAGGAGAATGCTTCTCCCCTTTTATTCTTTACCACCTGTCTCTACCATACGGATACGAACGTACGAGAATATCAGATCTCTGCTTCATGCGTAACAGCCATTTATTTCCCTCTGGTACGTATGCAGATGGACCCACAAAGTGAATAAGTTGTCCACCTTTTCTCCTCCGAATCGAGCTGAAAGGCGAAATTAGGACAAAATCTAGGGGAGGTCTGAGCTGCTGGCCGAAAAGATTGAGCCGACCCAATTTGAAACTTTTAAGGAGTCCGGTCTAAAAGCCGAGTGAGCTGAACCTGATTCATGTGGAATTTTCAGGTAAAGTGCTGTCGTCATGGATCAAATCTCAGACCGGGATAATGAAATCCAACACCCATCAATACACATTGAGAACAGTCATGTGCTCAACAATACCCATTTTATATATGTGTCCCTTTTTTAAGAGGTGATGTTTCTTTCCAATATTATTTGAAACTTATAGTAAACTCTCATGTGGTATTGTATGATCTTCTAGCTCCAATCTCATTTTCATGGTTTCTAAATCCAATCAATCATATTATTACTGATGCTGATAATTCAATGATTAAAAATTTACTATAATGTCAAACACATTATTATTGTTATTATTATTAAAAAATATATAAAATTAGTTAATTAAAAAAATTAAAAGAATGATATATACACATATACATGCATCATACTTTAAGAAGCATTTTTAAAGTAATTATTTATTTACTATTCTAATTTTTTTTTATTTTAAAAACTATATAAAAGAAGCACAAAAATTGATTATTTATAAAAAATAAATTAATAATTACTCACAAGAAACAAAAGCTAATATAATATTTAAAGCCATAAAAATTATAATTTATTTTACTAAAAAAGAAAATTAAATAAACAATAAAAAGAAATTAGGAGGATTTTGGTGTATGATAAATATAAATAGACACAAGTATATCTAAATTCAATGTAACAAGGTCATGTTGATAAACCCTATCAATCAATTGATAAGCAAGTTGTAGAAGTAGTACATTACACTACTCTCTACCACTTGATAAACCCAATTAATTTTTATTTGGTGGATTTATTAATTAGGTACATCATCCATTTTTCAACTAGTAAAATTTTGTAATTTTGCCCTAATTACCCATCTTATTAATTTCATAATTATCAAAATAATTGTGATAGTCCAATTAGATTTAGGATTGGTTTAGAAGAAATTGTTTGGATTAATCATTTTGTTTAATCAATGATAATTACAATAAAAATTAGTCATAATTGTACTTATAATATATAATTATGAATAGTTTACATTATTAATATGAGTTTAGATGTGTTAATAGATAAACTTGATCCATCTTTGCACAGTAATTTATGAATTTTTTACACGCTGATTTGTTATTCTTAATCCTTTATATTATTTAGAATTATAGATTTTATTATTTAAATAAATTTATTTTAAAGTTTATATGAGTTTAAAATTTTAAATTTTATAAATAAATATGGTTGTATGATTTAAAACAATTTAGTATTTATGTGGGTTTGTAATACACATAATAATTCTTGCCCCGTCTGTCCTAAATAAAGAATCTGAATCTGGATTTAAAATAAATTATGAATTATTATTGTATAATAAAAATGTTTGATAAGTTGACATGTGGTCGCAGAAATCTTATTTATATGAAAGAAAATTAAGATATCGTAACACTTGATATTTCATTAGGACTCACTCTCTCTCAAGCAGATCGAATCTTACACTGAACAAAATTATAATTACCGAATATAATATAATAGATTTTCATTGGATTTATAATCGTAGGATTTCTTATTCTCTGACGACTATCTGTTGAACTTATTAGGTACACATTTTTATATATTCATTATTAGGCGTGCGAACCACCTCATTTTTTCTTAGCCATATTAATATAATATTTTTCTCTTAACCATATTAATATAATATATTTATTATAATGTTCTCTATTTATAAATATTTTTAAATTTTAATATATTTAATTTATTTTTTTAACATAAAGTAAATTATACTTTTAAAAACCATATTTTTTTCTTAAATAAATTAATAATATCATTTAAAATTTAATTTTTTATCTGATTACTAAAATTAATATATTATTATAATATATATGTGAAAAATATATAAAAAAAATTATGATTTTAAGCATGTTAAATAAAAAATGAGTATATATAAGCGAAATATCTTTTAATAAAAATACTTATTTATAGTTGATATGTGTAAAGAAGAATATATACTTTTTTTTTTTGAATATAAGCGATCCATTTTCATTTTGAACAGCTAAATAAACATTTTGTAATATTGTCATTTTGGGAATTTGTTGCTTCTATAAGTAGAGGATAGCAGATTTTGATTTAATCCAAAAAATTAAAATTAAATTACAAATTGAATAGGGCATTCTTAATATTAAGGGATGATAGTTGATGGTCTGAGATTCAGAAAAATAATATTTTACAAGGGTTTTGTAAAACTGGAAAAAATTTAGACCTGGATTTCTCCTTTTATATGTTTCCTTTTGTCCGCTAGTGACATGTAACAGAATGCATGTCATTGGACCACCTGTCCTTGTCACGTTGATATGGACGTACGAAGAAATCAGATCGCTGCCCCATACGTAACGACTCTTGATTCTCCGGACGCGCGTACGGGTGGTCCCAAGTGAAGGATGGGTAGGTCTTCTTCCTGATTCTGGACCGGACCAAAAGATATGATGTGGGCTGAATTCAGAGAGAATTTTATTTATCGGGTCCAAAGGGTTAGGCCGGCTTGACTGAGGGGATTGACGGGAGTCCGATCTTCAGATTGAGTGGACCGGACTTGATGCATGTGATGAGACTTGAGGGCCTCCAGATGATGGGTTGGTGTCCTGGGCCTAGCCTCAGATCGGGATGGAGAAATTCAGCGGTTATCAACCGTATAAATAATTATAATTATATACTTTTAAACTTTTGTAATTTTTTTAAAAATTATTAATTAAATTACAATTTTTTTAATTATGCTCTATCATTTAAAAATTATCATCACACTAATAAAACCGTGTCATATTAAATATGTTCAATTCTTCTCGTGTTGTATGCTTGTACGTTTGGTTGTACCATCAGAACGTTACCGTATCGATGAGGCTTGAAAATCGATGCATCTGAACAGCTGTGCTGTATTTCGGTTGGGTTTGCTATATGGCTAATTTCGTTTATGGGTTGAGTTTCTATTAATATATGAGTTAGGTTGGATCTTCTTTGGTCCGGTGTAAATGACGCATGTTTTCGGGGCCATTTCGATGCAATTTATTCACGTGTTAATAAAAATACTATTTTTTTATATAATAAATATGAATTTAATAAGTAATTTTATATTAAAATTTTCACTACTTTATAATTTAAACTAAAATTTTAAAATTTTATAAAATTATCTAAAATTATAACTTTTATAATAATTATATTTAAATTTAAAATTTAAATTAAAAATAATATAATTTATTAACGTGACAATATCATATATACTATTTTAATGTAATATTAGGAGAGAGATAGATAAAGACTATTGATATAAAAAATTAAAATTTTATATTATTTTATAATTTAATTTAAATTTTAAAAATTTATATAATTTAACTCAAAATTTTTAAATTTATTTTTTTTATCTCCGTATAATTTGGCATAGAAAATGATAATTTTAATTTAATTTTATTTTATATTAGATTCAACAGAAATTACAATAAATTTTATATTTATTGATTTATTATTCTATAAATATTTTTGTCAGATATTTTTTACAATAAATTTTATTATATTTGTTATAATAAATTATATTAATGTATAAAAAATAAAAATTTTAATCTTACTATCTATCCATTGTGCTATTAAACTTCTATTATTACTGAATAGTTATAAACTAACACTTAAAAATATAATACAAATATTATATTAAGAATAAATATAATTAAAATCTAAAAGAATTAGAACGATCAAAATTAAAAAAAATTAAAAAATATCATATTATAATTTTTTAAATTAAATAAATGAGAATGAAGTATAATAATAAGATTTTAAAAATTTAGAGTATAAATTTAAGAAATTTGTGTTAAATTATATTAATTTTTAAAATTTTAGATTAAATTATAAAATAATTAAAATTTTAATTTTTTTAAATTAATAAATTTTTTTATATTACAAATGAATATAATAAAATAATTCATGTTATATTATCATGTTAACAAAATACTCTCATAAATTTAAATTTTAAAATTAAATATAATTATAATAAAATTAATAAATTTAAACAACTTTATCAATTTTAAAATTTTAAATTAAATTACAAAATAAAAAAATTTTAGACTTTCATAAAAACAGGCCTATCAACTATTCTTATTCTTTTTCTTATTATTATTATTATTTATTAATTCATTTTAATAATTATTATATAAAATATTTAAAAATAAAATAAGCTTATAATGTACAAGGTTAAAAAAAAAGGCAGAGTGAAACGCGTTTGAACCACTGATTGGGACCAAATTAAAATGACAGGCCAATGACACACCTCCAGATCCAATGTAACAAGTCAACTACGTCTTTCCCTGACAGACAACTTTTACTTCGCAAACACACCACAGTCGCAAACAAGCTCTCACCTACACGAACACTACCCTTCTCGGATTTACCAAACTACCCCTCCACATCCCTTTTTAGCAATCCTCTTCTCTCCTCTTCTATTTGACTCTCCACGCCAACGCCCCTCCCTCTTGCAATGGACAATAGTAGCTCTGAGTCTGAGCTTCAACTTTGCGGACCTTCCCACGGAGTGTCCGATTCCGGCGATCCGATGCGGCATGATTCTGACGCCGCTGGTGTTGCTGGCTCTGGTGGTGCCAGGTACAAGCTGATGTCACCGGCGAAGCTCCCGATCTCAAGGTCGCCCTGCATCACGATCCCTCCGGGTCTTAGTCCGACGTCGTTTCTTGAGTCTCCTGTTCTGCTCTCAAATGTTAAGGTCAGTGTAGCTTGGATCAAGTTTTTGGTTGCTTAGAAAATGATAGTAAATTGTTGTTTGGCTTGGCTGGCTGTGCTATCTGAAATTGGGACTAAAAGCGACTTCTTAGAGACTTGATGATCTTTTTTGTCAGCTAAGGGAAGTAGAGCAAAGTAAAAGGACTGCTAATTTTTGTAATTTTTGAGAATATAGTTCTTTTCGCAGCCAAGCACAGACTTGTACTTTCTTTGTCTTTTTTCTGTTTTAAAGTTCCCAAAAATCCCCTTTAACCATTTCACAGTCATCGAAATAACGGTAGTTTTTCAGCTTTTAAGTGGACAATTTGAAGGGACGTGAATGAATTAATTCATTGTGTGATGTTGACTTAAAGTTTTAGTTAATCATATGCTCTTTGTTTTGCCTTAATATCTTAAAATTCGAAATTCTATTTACTACATTTGTTCTGTTTGTCTTCTTCTCCCTGCTGTTAAAAAATAGTAATATATATTTGGAGTGCTCGTATTGGAACCTGAGGTTAGATTCTGATTCTTGATGATATAAAACTCTGTATTGGCGTTCTGTCCGCATAGATTGTTCTATTGGAATTTGTTTGGAGAATATATCTTTTCAGTAGAAGTATGAGAGCTATTTTTTAATGTCAGTGTTGTTTTTTCACATAATGAATCTCTGCCCATTTCTTGGTGCTTTTTCTTTTCAATGTTTTAACGGTTGTATTGGCTGCAGAAAAGATGCACTTTTATCATTGTATGCTTAGAATATAGAATAAATGCATTAACAAGGAGGTCGATATTTAAAAAAAAAGAAGAAAAATTAAAGGTGCCACATATAATGAGAGGAACAAGAGCTAGAAAGCAAGTGTGGGTTAAGCGGAGTGAGAATAATTTCAATTTTCTAGAAATTCAAAGGCTATAACTTTATTCGATTATGAACTACACAAAGCTGAATATGATAACAAAAATATGTATTTGGTCAAGCGTTTTGTGATTGAGGCGTCTCCTGTCAAAGTATTCATAGTCTCTTTTCGAGATTGAATGATACCGTGCCTCCTGCTGTAAGTGTGTATGCGTGTGTATGTTACCTTATTAGATGAGCCGATCTTTGTCAGCTTGTCTACTTACTGATGCTGATAAGAAGAGATTTCAAAAAGCTCAGCCGATGTGGGCAAAAAATGGGGATAATGGTGTGAAATGATATCAGAATTATCTGTTGATTCATCATCTATGTTCCCTTTCTTTTTTCTTTTGTTTGCTAAGTATGCTGTTACTTGATATTTTTTTCTGTATTTCAGTTGTGAATAATTGAAAAAGCTTCAAATGAGCAAGTTTTTAATATTTTCTTGGTTTTGCAGGTAGAGCCTTCTCCAACTACTGGTTCCTTAACTAAACCTCAAATGGAACATGGCTTTCTTGGCTCGAACACATATTCAATGAAAGTTCCCTCAAATGCCTTAGAAGAAAGAAAATACAGCTGCTTTGAGTTTAGACCCCATGCTAGATCAAACTTGGTAAATTCCTAATGAAATATGAAATGGTGTTACTAATTGTCTTTATATACTTAGCAACCGAGAGATTCAACCTGATTTTTCCTTGACTGAAACAGCATGCTAGATAGCTAAAATCAGGTTTCTCTTTGATGCATATCCAATGAAGCCTTACCCAATTTTATAATTAAACAAATTTTACATTCATTCCTAACTTCAGCCAGTTGACATAACAGTTATCCAGTGGAAGCACAAGCAGTTACAATTGAGTTTGATTATTGTTAGCATATGCCTGCAAGCTCAAACTATCAAATGCCATACCGATTTTGTAGACTATTTGAGGACCAATTAATTGTTTTTTTTTTTTTCACATTAACCTTCACGCCATGAGTTTTATCTGTGTTTGCTTGTTCTGACAATACTTGCACAAGGATGCCATAAGGAGTAGATAGATGATGAAGCATCTATTTGACCTAAACTGTCTGTTTCCCCACTTTCGGAGTTCCTATCAACTGATTTTCACATTTGAGTTCATCATATTACTGTATATGGCTTTTGCTGGTCGGAAAGTATTGTTTTCCTAACATGTTTCATTAATTTCAAGGTTCCTGCAGATATGAACCACCAAAGAAGTGAATGCGTTCAAGGTCAGTGCCAGTCTCAGTCACATCCACCATCACCTGCAGTAAAAAATGAGATGGCCGTCCCCTCAAATGAATTCAGCTTGACAGCACCACTTCCCACGGTTACATCAGGGGTTAGTGCTCCTACTGAAATTGATTCAGATGAACTAAACCAGATGGGGATCTCCAATAGTGGGCTTCAGGCATCACAATCTGATCATAAAGGCGGAAATGGTATTTCAATGCCATCTGATGATGGATATAACTGGAGGAAATATGGTCAGAAACATGTTAAAGGAAGTGAATTCCCACGCAGCTATTACAAATGTACACATCCTAACTGTGAAGTGAAAAAGTTATTTGAGCGCTCTCATGATGGACAGATAACAGAGATTGTATATAAGGGTACACATGATCATCCTAAGCCTCAACCCAGCCGCCGATATGCTGCTGGTGCTGTTTTGTCCATGCAAGAAGATAGATCTGACAAAATTTCATCTTTACCTGGAGGAGATGGTAGGCAAAACTTTATGGTCTAATTTGTTCTCTTCCTTTTTTTATTAAATTTTTGATGGATTAACTAATATTCTTCCTTTCTTTTGGGTTATTCACATTTTAGACAAGTCATCTAGTGCATTTGGCCAAGTGCCGAACACTATTGAGCCAAATAACGCTCCTGAACTGTCTCCTGTTATGGCAAATGATGATAGCATTGAAGGTGCTGAAGACGAGGATGATTCCTTCTCAAAAAGGAGGTATTGTTGAGCAGAGTCTTAACTTATTACTGATTGGTAAACACATGTACTGACCAACAGACAATGTACTTATATCCAACAGGAAAATGGATACCGGGGGTTTTGATGTTACTCCAGTGATTAAACCTATACGGGAACCACGTGTTGTTGTCCAAACTCTCAGTGAGGTTGACATATTGGATGATGGGTACCGGTGGCGCAAATATGGGCAGAAGGTAGTGAGAGGCAATCCTAATCCAAGGTATGCTACAGTTTTCAATATCGATGATGAGAATTAAATGCTTTCAGATTCTCTTGCTGTTCTGCTTCTTCTTTTATTCTTGTTTGTTTCATTATTTGGCAAACATTTGACCAATATTGATGATGAGAATTAAACTTGACCTTTGCTTCATCGTATGAACAATGGGTCCTGTGATGGAATGACCTGATAAAATTTCTCATGCATATGACCAATACATTTCTTCTTAGGAATCTGATGCTATGAAATCACCATGATTTATGAAGTACTTTGTTGATTGAAATATCATAAAGATAGTTTTAAATGTGAAATAGTACTAAGAAAGGATGCTCAATGAAGTATAAGTAGATCACCCCACCCAAACAATAGACTCTAGTTAAACTTATTTGCTTGCGATCTTTGAGGATAACGTTATTCACCCCGTTGGGCAATCCATATTGTTCTATGAAGTTGGAGCCTGCAAGGAAAAAAGTTAATTAGGAAAGTTTAATCTCTCTTTATTTTCTCAATCCTGTCACTTACATTGAGTTTTATGTTTTGGTGCGGGCATCTCTATTTGTGTAAGGTGCAAGTTTAATCCATTGGTTTGAGCACACAATAACGTTTTTGATATGGAACAGGAGAACTAAGGAATCAATTTTTAAAAGAGAAAACAAATTCTACAGAGAATTAATTTGCAAAATCTAATTTAAATTTCAATTGACAGTAGTATCATAATAATCAAATCTGTAAATATGTAGAGATCCTAAGTCCTATTTATAGAATTTTGTAACACTAGTTACATTAGGATTACGACCCTAATTCCACCTGTAATTAGTGAGTACTGAGTACCAATCAATTAAAACTTCTAAATAAAATAAACTACATTTTCTTATAGAAGTAAGAAAAAACACTCTTAAGTATAAAATCATAAAGACCAAACAAATTAAGTAAAGCACTAACAAAATAGCAACTAGCTATTTGTAAGGGAAAAAGGATGGAAAACATGTCTTAAATTTCTATAAAAAGCGAGCATATCAATTTTATTGGTGGTATTTCTGGCTTTTGGAGTAAAATACACATTTTGTTGTTGCTGGCTGCCGTGCAGCTGCTATTTTTGGACCCTTATGTTAAATGTTAGTGACAACTGTGCTACAAGACAGTTAACATCTTGTTTGGACTCTTGTGGGGCTTTAATATATGTATATATACCTTTATTCTTTGGTATCTATGATTTTAGACCTACTTGATATAACTGAATTAAGCTCTAGACTCAATTTAATAGTAACACCATACAACAGATGTGTTCACAAGGACTTCCTGATAATTCATGGATACGTTATTGTGCAGGAGTTACTACAAATGCACAAATGCTGGATGCCCAGTTAGGAAACATGTGGAGAGGGCATCTCATGATCCTAAAGCAGTCATAACCACTTACGAGGGGAAACACAATCATGATGTACCTACAGCAAGGAGCAGTAGTCACGATACAGTAGGACCAACACTTGTGAATGGGTCATCAAGGATTAGATCAGACGAAAATGAGACGATTAGCCTTGATCTTGGGGTTGGGATCAGTTCAACTGCTGAAAATAGATCTACCGACCAGCAACATGGGCCACATTCTGAGCTTACCAAAAGCCAAACCCAAACAAGTGGTTCCGGTTTCAGAATAGTTCCAAGAATCCCGATTGCACCTTCCTATAGTGTTCTAAATGGTGGGGTGAATCAGTATGGATCTAGACAAAATCCTAATGAAGGCCGAAGTGTTGAAATTCCAGCTTTAAGCCATTCTTCTTACCCATATCCTCAGAACATGGGAAGATTATTAACGGGTCCATAAATTTCTTTCAAATGAAGTCTGGAAATTGAAAAAAAAAAAAAAAAAAGAAATCATCCTGTGGAGATATTTCATTTGTCCTTCCATTTGAGCTGTTACATGCCAAAAAGGTTAGAATCTGTACTGAAAATTTGAATTGTTGCGACTGTTGGGGCTGATATCCGTATTAACTTGTTGCAAATTCTGCTGTCGCCAATTACTGTATCAATCAACTTTGCTGAGCACAAAGCATTGTACAAATATGAAAGTAACACAGGTATTTATTTCCTGAAAGAAACTCTACTGTAAAATGAGTGCTTGAAACGGGGTTCATTTTGGTTTCCCTTGGTGTTTTGAAATGAAATTTAATTTCTTTTTCTTTCCTTTTCCTTTTAAATCTTTTCTTTTCATTTTCTTTTTATACGTAATCGTACTCTACTTGGGTTGATGTAGGGCTTAATGATTATTATTTTTTCTGGATTTTGATATTTCATTATCTTTGAATGAAAATTTTTGGCTTAGAACATCTCTAAGTGGAAATAAACATTTGGCCTTAATTCTAGAGAGAAAATGGAATCTTGAAATCTGTTTGGAGGGGCAAACAACAGTTATCATTGTCGAAGTGGGATCCAGCCATAAGTTAATTTGACTTTTGGTGTATAGGAGTCAGGAGGGTCTTTTGGGGATAATTCTAATAAAAAATAAATAATTATATAATAGTGAACTTAAAAATATAATAATTAATTAACAATTTTTTTAAAAATTATTTATTTTTTTTATAATTGTCTATCTCCTATAAATCACCTATATGATATCACCGCTTTAGTATAATTTTTTTTTTTTTTTTAATGGGGAGAGTCCATCTCTATCTCTTTCTGCCCATGCCTTTGGCAATGTTATTGGCTCCCTTTAACAATTATCAATTTTGTATTGATAGTAATTTATTGCGGCTGTGCAATATGCCAATATGCAAATGACAAAGTACAAATCTAAAATGAAAAGTACTCAACAAATGGCAAATAGGGAATTCTTGGATTTTGCAGGTCTAGGTAGGGTGCGCATTTGCTCAGTTCGGTTTAAAATCGAATCGAATCGAATAAATCAAAAATTAAAATTTTAGTGTTTATAAAAATCGAATCGAATCGATTTTGATTAGAAATCGAATCTAACCGATCTGATTCGATTTGATCGGTTTCGATTTTTAATAATTTTTTTATTTTTTATATTTTATTTTTAATATTTTAAAAGTTAATTAAAATATTTTAATATGATTTAATTTCTCTATAAAAAATATATTATTATCACTAATCGGTTTGGTTCGGTTTTTTTATTTTTTTTTATCAAAATCGAATTGAATCTAAATAATCGAAATTTTTGAAATTAAAAATCAAACCGAACTGAAATATATAAAAAATCAAATTAAAATTTTAAATCGATTCGATTCGATCAATTTTTTCAATTTAAACCGAATACGGCTCGCCCCAAGGTGTAGGGAGGGAAAGTAAAAGGTGACATACAAGGTAACCACACCATAAATTCTATGGTAGAGGCTAGGGCCCCGGAGAACTCGAGTTTTATCAATATTAACTTTTGAACTTTTAACTCCAGATTTCTTTTTAATTTTTTATTATATATTCAATTTCATTTTATAATTATCGAGATTTTATATTCTTTTATCTAAATTAATTTAAAAGTTTTAATTTCAGTTCTATTTAGTTATGAATCAAAATCCTTGAGCTCAATCCATTGGGATCAATAAGCATAGTATTTGAAATATTTTTTCAGAAGTTAATGCTCCATGGATGAACTTATTTGTTAGCATAATTGATGTAGAGTAGAATAGAGTAGTTATTTAAAAAAGATTTTAAAAAATTTAGAATAGAGTTTTATTTTAATTTGTACTATTTTTTATTCAAGATTTTGACCACAATTTAGAAATAGTCATAAGTAGTTCTCCATTGTTTTTCTTTATAATAAAATGATGTTTTGCAAATGAAAAATATTGATATTTCTATGAATTAAATTATATTTTAAAATATACACTATAATGATTTATTTTTTATACAATGAAAAATATGATTTTTTTTTGGAAAAGTTTTTGAATCACAAAATTATTTTTGTTATTAATAAATGAACACATTTTACATATTTTCCCTTATTTTATGAAAAATAAAAAATGATTTAAAAAAAAAAAGAAATGAAGGGAAATTTTGTTTTCCCAAAAATAACTATGAACTAATGTTTCAAGATAATTTCAATCAGAAATATCGAAGACTTCCAGTTGTGACCATCAAATGATTGGTTGACATTGTCAAATTGGATTCTATCTCACGTATATATATATATATATATATGCTATTGAAAATTACGGAAACTCATAATGAGAAAAAGAAAGCAGTAGCGCTAGCTTGTCATCCAAGTGGGGACTGAGGTGATGGGACGTTGTTCCAGCCCAGAAGGTTGGATTCGGTAAAAAGAAAAAAAAAGCAAGCTATGAGATATCAAAAAATTGGATTTGGAAAATGCCTCTGCGTTTTTTGGTTAAAAGTTTCTCTTGAAGGATCGTTGAACACTTCTTGTGACTGCTGGGTGGGGCTCAGATTATAAATGCGCTGTAGATAGCATACAAAAGCCCTTAAATTCACCATTTTTGTCCTTGCTTTAGCACCAACTGCTGAAATTATGCAGCCACGTTATGGCGTATATCTCCACCGGAGCCAACGCGCCAAATTCACAAAAACACCTCTCTCTACTCTCATCTACTTAGCACGGAGGAAGAAGCAAAGATGCAGGCTCTGTGGGTGTCCTTGAAGGAGAATGCCAACTGTGGGAGCAAGCTAATTAACGTGGTTGCCCACCCAGAAAAATGCAATGGGAGAAGGAGCAGCAGTTATGAAAAGGAAAATTTTGACAAGAAACTCATTCGTCATACGAGAAAATCATTTGGAGATGTGATTATCAAGGGATACCACACACGAACAAGGTACTTGGGTAAGTCTCCATTATTCCTCTGTTGCATTTTGCATTTGTCTTCTTGCTGGTTACTGCGCTATTTGGGTTGTTCTTCGTATTCATAGCTAACTTCTTCATGCTGCATCAAACATAAGACTTAGCATCTAATATTAAGATGCTATTTCAGAGGTTCTCTTGAGCCTCGCTAATTGGGGAATCGAGCATTGTCATAGAAATGGCAATGCTTCTAGTTCAATGGCTTTCAACTGATAATCAACAGAGTTGAGGAAATTTAATCACCAAGGATCTACTTACTGTGTGTTTAAACATGGAATTAAGTGAAATGAGAGACTTAATTAGACTCAAATGACTAATGTCCTTCCTAGTAATACATCACACAGTCCAATTCACTGAAAGGTCAGCTAGCGAACAAAACGTGGCTGGCCTACCATATGATTACAGGAGACCCTCTAATTGAAGGGACATAGGGACGTTTTTGTAAGCTTGCAGCTCAAGGGTATGCATACTGGTCCCTTTAATGTGTGATGATTTGTGAATTTGGTTGCAATATTGATAAAATATGGAAAAAAAAAAAGAAATGCAAATATAGAAAAAGAATAAAATATCAGTAAGTGTATGCAAGGGCAATCTGATACAAGCTTGATTATTTCTGGAGCTTATGAAAATGAAATTTCTGTTTCTGATTCTGGATTATTTTCTTGCATTTTGAGCAGAGCTCAAAATGGGTGACCCAGCAAGAAATATCACTGAGATGATCTTCCAGAGGGCATCAACATACCCATCAAAGCCGTCAAGGAAGATCCAAAAGGTCTTAAGGGTGAAGAACTCCATTGAAATTCTTGAAAGGTTTGAGAAATATAGAGAGAAAGTAAAGGAGAGTGCCTATAAGCAACAAAAGACACATCCAAGAAGCATTGTAGACGGAAATGAGCTTCTGCGATTCTATGGCACGACAATGTCCTGCTGCAGTGAAAAATCGATGCGAGTTTCAGAGCTGTGTAAAGATCCCACTTGCAGAGTCTGCAGAATGATTCAATCTAATTTTGACACAGAGTATACCAAGAAGAATGGGATTCGATTAAGTACAAATAGTGAGGAACTAAGTGAAAACATGATTACCTTGTCAATGTTGAAAATGGAAAGGGCTGCAATAGTATGCAGGATAATTGCAGGCACAGTTGATAATAAGGTTAACAATGGGTTAAAAGAAGAGTGTGATTCTATAGTGACTGAAGCCCAGTATTCTGAGTCAGAATCTTTGATTGTAAGAAATCCCAGTGCTGTACTTCCCTGCTTTGTCATAGTTTTCTCATGAGATTTTCTGATATCTGTAAATGTGTTCTTTTTGTAGTTAAATCAAAACCGGGGCTGGGAACATTGTAATATTCCTACATTAGCTAAGTTAAACGTGTTTCTGCTAAATAAGCTTTCAGTTAAATTCTTCTGAAAATCAGCCTAACAAGTGGTTTGAAATTGACTAAGCGATAATTGTACTGCAGATACACTTCAGAAAGATCACATGCTTGATGAGAGCGCTTATATTGCAAATTAGCGAATTCATTATTGCTAGATAATCCGTTAATGTTTCAACATTGTTATGCTATTTAGACTACAAAGAACATGATGAAATGATCTTGCCTCAAAAGCTGTCTGAAGCATACAAGTCTCTCGAGTATTCTGCTTATCACCTCCATGCACAAGAAGCAACCAAAGGCCGGTTCATCCAGCCAAGATATAAAGCTCCGTCTCGTTCTTCAAGTGTGTACTTATTGGAGTAGCTCTCGAGCAAAGTTTTGATAGTAGCATTCACATAAGTGCTTAATGGGTATGGTGTAAACCCAGCCATGGTGAACCGTGATCTCCACTTACCCAGAGGTTCATGTCGTTCCACTCTCTCAGCACCCTCACATGCTATAATGTTGACAACCTCCCGAGCAAGACAGTGCTGCTCAACATTGATCCTCTCCTTGTGCTCCCTTGGTAGAGTAACATCAATTGATTCAAATACAGCCAAATAATAGTTTAATGCCTCGGTGAAACGGAGAAGAAAAGGGGCAGTATTAGTATTTGATTCTTGCTCAACGAGAGTTACCACCTTGGGAGATAAGCTCTTAACCAACCTCAACAGCCTGTCTCGGTGATTTTGAGTACCCACACTTTCATCGGGCAAATGATGAAGTGTTAATGCAAAATTAACAGCAAGAGCTTCACCAGGTCGAATTCCAAGATTCTCCAGTTGAATTTCAGAAGCAGAAACTGCAGCGGCATGGAACTCGAAGGGTACTTTACATGACTTGGCAAGCCTCGATAGTCTTTGCCCCACTATATCAAGTCCTCCTCCACGAGCATATGCTGATGTTGAATCATCAATGCCTGTAAGTCGAATATGTGGAGGCCCTCCAGGTTGAGCAGCAAGAGCCTGGATTAAGGTGACCCACTGGCTGCCCTGTGAAATTTGAAAATCAATTATGTGAACTTTTCTTTCATCCTTCATTGCTTCAGCAATTGCTCCATTTGCTGACATATACCCAAACTTGAAGTATGGGCAAACTTCATAGAGTATGTGCATGTAAGAGAAAAGCTCAGCACTTGCAGGCTCCTTGCATCTTAGCGCTTTGTAGATACTACTTCCTGAAGATGCCAACCTTGCAACAAGACCTTCCACCATGTAGGCTCCCAAACGTTGAATTGGCTCACCGGAAACTGATACCTTCTGACGTAACTCTGTCATTAGCCATTCAAATGTAAGCATATCATTGTTTGCAACTGCTTGAGCACAAGCACAAAGTGCTGCTTTTAAGTCTCCTCTGGACATCATCTCTACCAAAAATTTAAACTTCTCTTCCTCGGATGTGATTTGGCTCGCCGGAGTCGTTATATTATATATGTCAAGATCATCTATAGGACCCAGCATTGCAGTTTCCAGTTCTCTAAGCTTGTGGGTAACATAAGAGTCCCTATCTGGTGAACAACTGGTATTCTCAGAGGAATCATGCAGATCCAACAGGCATGATTGAGAATTTAGCTGAGATATTGCACTTTCATTTGGGGAGAAACTACCGGTAGATGGAGAATTGTGAACAGGGTAACTACTAGTTCCAGATGAAGATTCTAGAGTGCACTGCTGTTCAAAAGTCTCCACTGAAAGGTGCATCTCTTGGCTGCGATCATCAGAAAATGGGTAGTGGCCTACATTCTGATTCGGATGCCAGCAATATGACTCCTGATCTCCCATAGTTTGGTCATAGAACCTCTGAGATCCATCCATAATTGTAGTTTTCTTAGATGATTGCATTGAACAATAGCTAATTCTTTGATTTGGCACAACTTTTGGTGACTCGCAGTAGTAACACCAGGAAAGCTTTATGGCAGAGATTTTCTCAAACCCAAATGACAGGATGAACTACAAAACTTGTTTCAAGTGAAGCATGAGAATCCATAAGCTTTTGCTATCTTATGAACATATCCTGCTTGAAACAGAAGATAAACTGCAGAGCTGACATAAAAGAGAAGAGTAACATGATCATTAGAGTTAGTGTGATGAAAAACAAGGCAATTCATGGTGTATAGATTATTGCAGCAGATTGCAAACATGAAGACTTGTACAAAAATTTATCCATGGGCAGCACTAAGCAGATGGAATAAATTTGAGTTGGCACACCCAGGAAGTTGGATCATTTATTTGGAGACAAACATCATTAGCTTGGAACTTGAATGAAAAATCACTTTTGTTATCTCTTATCCTCAAATTAAACATAAAACAACAACAATATGGTCTTAAAGTAAACATTTGGTTTGTTTGACTCGCATCTCATAAAGGAAATCAAATCACCACATCTAGCTTCAGGCTAAAACTCAGAGAGAGGGAGAGAGATGTGTGGAGGTGAAGGCCTTAAAGGAGAAATCAAAATTTTACCAAAGGAGGTAAGTTGAATTGGGTTTTGCCCAGTAATATTGAATTTTGAACCTCCAAGAATTTAAATTCTTCTCTCCCACCAAAAATTTACAGAAGGGAAATTTCCATTGTGAATTGGGAAACCCCAAAAGGATCAAAGCCAGGAACAGACAGAGAGAAAGAGAGGTACATGAATCTAAAGCCATAACTTTATCTATAAAAAGAAAAAGAAGACTTCAAGTATCCTTTTTTCTGGACCAAGCCAAGATTCAGAATCAAAGGGTGATAGCAGAATAGACCCACTTATCAACTTCACCATCAATTTTAATGGAGTTCTATCTTTTACATACCGTGTTACTTGAACTCTTCTTTGGTTTGGTTTCTTGGGTTTGCTTTGCCTTAACCTCAGAAGCAGTGATTGAAGCCAAAGATCTTGATCCCCAGCAAGTACATGGTCTCCTTTTACCAGAATAAATTATACTTTTATAGCAATTGATTCTCACCATTGACCTTTCTATGAACTGGAATTACAATTCTGCCACTGGATATGGAATAAATTGAGAAATTAAACATAATATTAACTACTGGTAATTAAACTATGTATATGTTTTTGAATGTCAGATATTTAAGAATTATATTTAAAGACATTGGTTACTCTTCTTAACTGACCGACCAAATTAGGTGAATGGTTGTTAAGGGACAAGAAGCCTTGGTCAAAATTCCTCAACTCATTGGTTTTTTTTATTATTTTTTTATTGGTAAACCATTCTTTAAGTAATTGTTTTTTTAAAAAAATTATTAAATTATGAGCTACTACATGGAATTGTATTTTAATTATGAAATTTATTAAAAAAAATTGTTTCCAAGTTGTGTACTTTTCTGTTTTGTTTAGTGAATAGCTTTAATTTGTGTGGAGAAAATAGTAAAACTCTGTCGTTTGGGTAATTTTTGTGTAAATCTAATTTATAATAAATATAATAATAAAACTGAAGATGTGGGGACTAAAAAAGACGAGCCCAACACGTGTGCCACGCCGGAAATGGACCCACGCGGTTATTCTCTGTCTGTGACGCATGCTTTTTGTAATAATACCCACTTCCTTCTCTTTCCTTTCTTTATTCCCACTGTCAGAGAATATTAGGATAAAAAGTTAAAAAAATATTTATATTTATTTTTTTATTCTTAAATTTAAGACTTATGTTACTTAATTTCTCATAAATAAATAATTTAATTTTATTAAACTGAAAAGAAAATATTTTTTTATTAAAATATAAAAATGTTAATATCAAATTTTGAAAATTGAAATATATATTTTATAAATTGATTTTAATATACTAAAACTAAAAAAAAACAAAAGACTACGGAAAATCAAGAAAATCCGCTGTTCGTTTCCTACCTATAAATTAATTGATGAAGCCAGCAGAGAAATCGTCCAAAAACATATGATGAATTATAGTATATAATCCTCATAATAAAGTAATTTATATTTTGTTTTGTTCCAAATTATTCTTTTTATTTGAAATTAATAAATTTAAAACGTCCAATTTATTTTTTTAATTATTTATATTTAATAACATAATTAATTTCTAATCTATTTAGTAACAGCTAAAATTGACTTGCGATTGCATAACCAAACAAAACGAGATAACGATCCCTTGACCTTTCATGTCTCCTCCCATGGGTTTGTCGACCTCTGCCTTGTTTGACTGCTTTTTTAAAAAAAAAAAATTATTATTTAATTTTTAAAAAAAATTAAAAAATATTTTTCATTGAAAATATTTTCAATAAAATCTAAAGTAAATTTATTAAAAAAATAAAAAAAAATTCAAGTTCTAAAGATATTTTATATTTTAAATTTAAATTTAAAAATTTTAATTAAAAAAAAAAATCTTTTACTCCGTCGTCTCCTTTCAGGAAATATTCAAAAGAGAGAACTTACGATAATACAAGGCGGCATTCTCTGAAGATTGAGCAAGAATTATTTATTAATTTTTTTAAATTATAATTTTTCTTAACTCTGCATTTTGAAATTAAAAATTTTATATAATTAAATTTTTATCTTATAAAATTCGTAATTAAAATAAGAAATTTAAATTTTTTTAATTTTAAAATTTTTCATTTTCTACAAAATCACCAATGGGTAAACCATTTTCAATTTCTCTCTCTTTTTTGTTTTATTCTATTTTAACTATTAAATTGATGGCTTTAGCAACTTTCATATGCTGCTATAATTAAGAATCTTCTTCCAATCCTATTTTATTATTTTTTTTTTCTCTTTAATTAATAATTTATTTTTATTTCATAAAAATACAAAAATTAATCAAAATGACTGATCAAGAAAATGGGTTGATCTTTTTTCTCTCAATTTTTTTTCTTGTTTCAATAAATAATTTTTTTTTTTTTTAAATTTCCCTGCCAATTAAATGAGATAATGCTAACGTAGCATGAAATTCAGAAATTTCTCGTCAGCATTAGATCATGCAGTTGCAATATTTGATTCAAGTTCATCTTTATTTTTTCTTTATAGTTTCAATTAAAGTTTTTAATTTATTATTTCCTCAGCAACCTTTTGAATATTGAAATTTTGTTATTATAGTCATATCTCAGTCAACTAATTAAATTCCCCCATCTTCACGTTCTATGAAAAATATGCATACCAACACCTCAGTCAAGTTTTCAAAATAAAAGTTTCATTAACATTCAGAAATCAACAGTATCACATCAAATCATAATTAATAAAGAAAAATTAGGATATATATATATTTTTTTTCAATATAATCTGTTTGGGTTTTAAATACAATCAAATAAGGAAAAAGAGGAGGCAAATGCAAATGAATTTGGTATGGAAAAGAAAATCAACTTGGCATTTATCACAAGTCAAAACTTTCTGCAGTGTTTGACTGCTTGGAAAATTACAAGAGAATAATAAATTTTTTCAAAGATGATGAGGTTTTAAAGACTTTCTACCACTTTATTTATTGTATGATAATAGAGGAAAATTAAGAACAGGTTGGTTCAGCAATTAAATACCATTTCTACAAGAAAAATAAAAATTAACTAAAGACTTTTTTTTTTTAATTTCTATTTCTTTGTGTCATTATTATGAATAAATAATACCGTTTATGCTATGTGGGTATGAAACACATTCTGCTAAAGTTGATTTCAAAATCCTACTAAATTTAAAGAATTGAAATGATTTGTTAGGCTTTTGTTGATGTTGCTCTTAGCTCCAGATGCATCTAGCGGCAGCATTTGTCCAATGGCGGTGGGGCTCCTTGTAGCAACCAGCAGGGATAGGGTTTCTTGGTGTTGGGCCTTTTTGATTAGCTGGGCTCGCTCTTCTGTTCATTTTTGTAATTGGACTAGGCCCTATTCCCTTTAATGCAATTACCTTTGAGGAAAAAAAAAAAAAACTATTGACAGTAAAAATAAAAAGCTTTGTATCTGAAGAAATAGATTAGAAGCGAAATGGGTTCCACTTATTGAGAGGTTAACCCAAAAACCCAATAGAATAACTTCTCCTGTTGGCTTTCTTTAGATCATCTTTACATTATGCAGCATCTCTTCTCTTGTCTGATGTTCTATAGCAAGGTCCTCAGCTTGAAATTTTGATTTGAAGCTTTGGTATTCAAATTACTCCCAACTTGTTTTTTATTTCACTATCTTTGTTCTGCAAGTTTTGCTCTACTTCTGCACATTTTAGCCATGAACTTAGCCTTTAGTTTGTCCGTAAAACTTAGTCTCTATTGTTTGTACAATATACAAGAAGAATTCTTCAATTCTTTCAAGTTGGTATCACAGCCATTCTTTTAAGGATTGTTCTTCTTTTTTCCAAGCCCTTTCTGTTAAAGTCTTCCAAAGTTTCTGGCTCTCCTTGTTTTTTTGAAGTCAAGTCTTTTAACTGGTGAAGTCTCTAAACTCTACAGAAGAAACCAACGATAAATTCATTGAAAAGACAGGATCAATAAAAAGACTTATCTTGTCCAGAAGTGCCCCCACAGAATTCATTTTTTATTATTTTTTTCTTCACCTATTTCCACTTATTATTACATTTGAGAGTGCCATCTGTATTCTGTGGAAGAGAATATAAATGGGTTGTCCAGGTATTTTTTGTGGGTACAGTAGAAAATTTTAAACAACATTGAGAGGCATGTCCTAGATTATATGACTTGACTGCATAATAATTGGTCTGTCCTTGCAGGCCCTACCACTTTGTAAGTTAGAGTTAGGTATCCTCAACTCAGAGGACAAAGATTGTCTGATTGGTTGGAAATTGCATTATCCTTCTTTTCAAGCACAAACTGTATGTAACAGCAATGATTAGTGAGTGGTGTGGTGAGGATGGGCTTGCTTTTAAACTTAAATGGTAGTCACAAGATTCTTATAAGATATCTGCTAATTACTTCTATTCACTGCTCAATGTGTTCTCTGTAGAGCAAAGGCAAGATAAGGTCTTTTTTTTTTTTTTTTTTTGAAATTGTGTTCATTTTAATAAACATAACATTTTCCTCCTTGCTGGTTTACAAGTTTTTATATGATGTATGAATCTTACGAACACTTACAAGATAAAGTTACTTCTATAGACAAGACAGGAATAAAAATTTTCGCTCTACTGTTTCTTTCAAATCTGTTTATTTTTACTACTTGTGAATGGATGTCTCGTCTTTTTTGGCCTTGGTTGGATGAGGGAAATGGGGGAAAAGTAAATTCAAAGGCTCCTTCATTTTGGGGTTAACGGTGGTTGGAAAGACTCGGCTCATTTCTCTCATCTATATCTTCAGGCAACCTAAAAAGCTTCTATTAGGTTGCAAGTTTACATCCCTTGATGCTCCACCAACTAAAAGATAGCTTTTTTTTTACACCTAGTTTTAAAGACTTGAGCCTTTTTCTTTAACAATGTCTCATAGCATTTAAAGCCCGTATAGGAAGGGAGATTCGAACCGAAAGACCTGAAATCAAGCATGATCTGATAGCATTTAAAGTCCATATAAAAAGGAGGCTCGAACTGAGATATCTGGAATCAAGCATGATACCCTTGACCACTAAACTACAACAAGTGCATTGGCTGAAGATTTAAGCTTATTAATTTATTTTTGGGAGGGAAGCTTACCGTTTAACCTCATACAGATATAATATACAATTGGTTGGCAGGTCACTCTCAGCCGCTCACTGAGAGGACAACATTTCCCGAAAGTTGCGGCCATAAAAATGCTTTAAACAGTGATTTCAATCAAGGGTGGCTCAGCTAAGGGAGATAATTATAAAAGGGTCCACCAATAGGTGATGTCAATTTCACATGGTTCACCAGATAGAGATAATGAATGGGACATGCTTGGAACAATGCAGCTTGTCTTCATGTTACGTAGTACAGCTACTTGTCTCTTTTTTATCTGTGAATTTGTGGGTTTTGATCATAGATATTTATTCCACATATTATATTGCAAAACCCTTATCTGGATGTCACTTGTGAATGAGCATATTGCCTAACTTGCCTCTGTCAATGGGTCCCCCTTTGTTTCATTCATTGTGGTGTTGATTATTATATGCTCAAGTTGTGGCTTGTTACATCCGGATGTTTATACACTCAGCCGGTTTTATATAATGTTTGCGAGTTTAAAAAGAGTTTTTAAGATTTTGCAAGGATGATTAAGAGAGGAGAGAGAGAGAATATTATAAATAAAAACCATTCTTTGTGCCCAAGCCAAAACAATGGCAAATGCTGAGTAAACAGAAAATGGGAGGACTATGAACAACTTTTGCTAAACTGGTATAAGCCAACTGCTAACCCTTCTGTTGAAGTTATTTCATCTATGAGTGAGTGTTGCAGAGGTTTTAAACATTAACTGCTCTGAACACTGCACATTTTTTTCTAATCCCTTTGGCCCACTAAAGACTTAATTACATATTAGCTACTTAATATTCATGCATTGTTTCTCTAACATTAGAAAAACTGTAGCCTTCTTACATTTATTTGTGTATCATCATATTCTGCTTTGCTACTTCCTTTAGGAGGAGATGCTTCTTGTTTCTTTCGTTAGCCGTTTTTGTACTAGCTGTAAACCTCGACGGAAAACAGAAGAAAAATGCGAAAAAGGTGCCTGTTTATGTATCAAAACCAAAGATGTTGCTGCTGTTGCATTTGTTCTTTGTAACTCTATAAAATCTTCTGTGTGCTGAACCTATATGACTGTAGAAATGCTGCTAGCTATTGGAGATGCAAATGGGCTTTCTGGTAAGTTCAGTCCTTGACTGCACAGCAGAGGTAAAGATAAACTATACCAAGTCGAAAAGAGGTGGGATCTAAGACGAAGAGCTGTGAAAGGCTAGAATAAAAGTTCAGCATATGTATTTGCAATCAATCAGCTCATGAACTCGACTTTTACAAGAAGATGTCTTTTACCTGTCTGAGTCCATGTAGTTGGTTTCCGTACGCCTGAATTTGTCATCACTTACTGAGCCGATGTTCAGAAAGTCCAGCAGATAATTAAAATCTTCGGTCGTTGGCAAATTGATATTATCTGCAAGAGCAAAGAGAAGGAATGAGAATAATAATAGAATGCAGAGACACTGTAATGGGAAATGAAAGCAGGACTTGCTAACCTTCTGAGACTTTAAGCCCGTCCATCGAGTAGCCAAAGTAGGACCGATTGGATATCGGCTTTCGAGCTATTCGCAACTCTGCAAGTTGCCTCCTCTGAAATTCAAGAGCCTGCTCCTGCTCTTCCATAAGCTGCTTCCTCAGCAACCTTGAGGTCTCATATCCTCTTGGCACTATAAAAATATACATATCAGATAAAGCGAAGCAAATAAAAATAGGAATAGAGAGAGCAATTACCAATCACTGTGTGCATTTGCAATACATTAAGAATTCTATCGACTTTACAGACATTAAATTTGTATTTTTTTAACCAAAACTTACTTGGATGAAGCTCAGCATCCATATCTACATATTGAGAAGAGAAACACATTGAAGGCTCAATTCTCTCCTGATACTTCCTGCATCAAAACTTTAGGTATGAGGGAGAGGAAAAGGTTGAGAAGCCCTTTTAAAATTTCAGAATTTAATTTTGTACGCTACGCTAGAAGAACATTAAATAGACTATAATTTTTGATAAATTGTAAAGTCATATGGAGATTCGGCTCTGGCATTCAAATGTTACAGACAATTTACCTATCAATAAGCTTAGATTTTTCCCTGTAAGGTTTCACAAGAACTCGAGCACCACAAACAAAATGAGGATTTCCTTTTGCCAAAATCATCTTCACCGTCTCTGCACTTTCAAATGTCACGAAGCCAAACATCCTTTTCTGTTGGCAGGGAATCCTTACATCCTCAACTGATCCAAAAGTGCTGAAAATAAAACCAGAAAACTATAAGAAAAAAAAATGCACATTGAGAAGATGGATGCCAAGAGCCTGCAAAGAGTTTATTGACTAAACAAGTACTTGAAGTAGTTGGAGACATCATCTTCTGTAAAAGTACTCTCAGCTGGGAAAGTTAGATATATCTGCCGTGATCCACTAACAATCGGACCAGGATCATTTCTGTCACCCCAAGTTTCCATGTATTTTGGAACATCTTCAGCTAAAATTACTGCATGCTGACCATGAGGTCTGCAACTCAAGTCAAGAGAAAATGCTTAGTTAAAAACGAGCATATAAAAAAGATATGAAATTGGAATCGTATAGAAGCTCACAATATGCACCTGTCGATCAGTCGAATACTGTTTTTCAATCTAGCAAGAAGTTTCGTCAAACTATAACCAGCTTTCCCATGTCTCTGGCTCTCTGTGAGATACCCTTCCGCTTGAAGAACTTTTCCATATTTCTCGTAATATATCATTGGCAAAGAAGCAATTGAAACAGGACCACCTTTTCTTGATTTCAAAAGCTCTATGATTTCCAACTCCAACTTCTTAAGTGATCCTGGTGAGAAAAGTTGATCATCATTGATAGCATCAAATGTTCGAGGGAAGTTCTCGGAGACTTGTCCATGATAGTACCTACAGTTACTTCCATGCTTACAAAAACCCTTGTTAAAATAGTGACAAGTCTTAACAGGAATCTCATTTAAGCTTGAATACCGGCGACCTGTCCTTGCAGTTAAATGACCCAGTGCAGTATCCGAGTTAAAATAATCACTTGGGAACCCCATATTTCCCAAGTTAACAGGCTCCATTTGATCCTCCAAACTCAAGAACTGAGTTTGGTTTTGCAGCTCAGAAACAGAATCCAGGTAACCCATAGATGCAAAATCTGAATTATGCTGAGCTCCAACTTGAGATTCCCAGTAGGAAGAAGGGACTCGGAAGGCCGGTGGTGAAGACAAAAATGACCGAGACAAAACAGTGAAGAAAGGATTGAACTGTGAGGAAAGATCCGAAACAGGTGGTGAATTCATGGGGGGTGAGATTGGAGAAGTTGCTGATTTAAGGGCTAATTGATTTAGTTCAGCTTTAGCCTTATAAATCACTTCTTGAATAATCACATCAGGACTCATAGCCAGATTAATCATTTCTTGATCACCACCATCTTGTAAAAGAAGATAACCAATAATCTTAGTAACATTCTCTGGTTCCAGTTTCTTGATTCTGTTGAACACAATCCTCGTATGCTCTGAAAAATCCATCTTGCATGACTGCAAAATGACCAATAAAAAACCATAATAAAATCTCCAGACAATTGAAAAATCAAACCAAAACAAAAAAAAAGGAAGGCTACAGGGAAATGGCAGGAAAAAAATCCACTTCATAATCATTATATCTAGCACCACCAGATGAAAAACCAAGTACAAAACGAATTTTTATTCCTCAATATTTAAGCACAAGAAGAAAAGGAGAGATAAAAGTCAAAGAAGTACAGAATCCAAGCCGCCATAACAAGTTGCAGATCTAGTAAGCTCATAAAATAACTCAGAACAAACAGAAAAAAAAAAAAAAAAGGTTACGTTTTCTGTCAGAGATTCAGACAAGGAGATGGAGATCTTCCAGGATATGTAACTCTAAAATGGAATATTAAGGAAGCAAAAAAAAAAAAAAAAAATCCTACAAAGCCTAACCCAACCTGCGTACTATATTTTTGTCTCATGGAAAATAAAAGGAAACCTATTTAAAGAAAAGTAGTCATCCTAATCAGAACATCATTTGAACCGGAAAAAAAAAAAAGCTAAATCTGGAAATATAAAATAGTTTTAAACATTAAAAAAAAACTGCAAGCTCAGAAGTTGAGGGAAAATAAGTCAAGAAAATATGTGTATATATATACATATACTTGGGCATATTGCAGAGAAAAGAAGCAATAAAAACATGAAGAGACAACATGGTGGTTTGAGCATAAAAACAAACAAGAGGAGAACACAAGAAGGGAAGATTCAGAATGTATAAGGTTGGGAACTCTCTGAACCAACCAAAAACATGATGACTTCTTGGTCCAATCTTAAAAACCCAGAAGAGAAACCTTTTCTTGTTGCTGCAAACTCTTATATATACCTAAAAATAACAAGAGTTCAAATTGTTTTCAAACTCCAGAACCCAAAACTTTTCATGCTTGAAGTAATCCGTTAGCAGAAAATAATCAATCATGGACATACCCACAATAACAAAACAACTTTCAAGAGAAAATATGAAGACAAACTCCAAAAGAATCAACACAGAAAGAGGAAAAATTAATTCAAGGACTCCAAAGCAAAACCAAAACAAAACTCATTGAAATGACTGTAGAGATCCAACATACCAAAAAAAGCTTACAATAATCTCAGTTTGGAAGCAAAAGCTGTCTCAGAAGAACCATGAAAGATCTTTAAAAACCATGTCTGTATACCCTCTTCTCCTCCTCTTTCTCTATCTCTCCATACTTGCTTTATCTCTCTCTTTCTCAAGCCCTTGCTCTTAAATTAAGAAGGAAATTTGCAGAAATGATGTTTTATACTTCAAAACACTTTCACAACCACATAACTGCTTCAGTTTGATTTGCAAATCACAGTTAATTATGGCATATAAAGGAATTCACTTATATGATTATAAGGAGAAATGAATCATTAAAAATAGTTGCTAACTCACTATAGCACTGTGACTTTTTCTTTGCTGCCTTTTTTTTCTCCTTTATTAGATTTCATAATTTTTAGTCATAGATTTTATAAGCTTCAGATAAAAACGGCTACATATTTTCCTTCATTTTCGAACTTAGTTAAAACTGTTTCAACTGAAATGAATTACACAATTGACCTCATCTACAAAAATCCAAAAAAATAATTTATTTATTTATTCGGAAATTCCAAGGTGCAAAATTTAAAATTCCAACTACACATGTCGGCAAGCTGCATCACTTGAGGCTGAGTGGCACAAACATGGATTTTGTTTTGTCTTCTTGTTGTGGAGCTTACTTATGCACCGTTGGATCGACATAGATACTCACTCTTCACCAATCTCAATGGTCCAATGTGCCTTTGGTGTATGCAAATAGCCTGTACACCATTCATTCATGCAAATTTACTATTGTTTCGAAAACAATATAATCAATTAAGTCCACTTTATTTTTTTATAAAAATTATTTAATTCCATTTTTAATTTAAAGATAACATTAATTGTTATCTTATATAAATATTTTTAATAATTATAAATTATTTAATATTAATATTAAAAAAATAATTTAAAGAGTATTTTGGGACAAATTATTATAATTTTTTTGAAAATTAACATTATTAAGTAGTCTGACGTATAAATTTTAAATTATTTTAATTAAAAGATAGATATTTTTTATTAAATTTTTAATTATATTTATTTTTAATATAAAATAACAACATTAAATTTTATTGAAATAATAAAATTATTATTATTAATATATAATATGAATTGAACGTTAACAATAATTTAAATTTATTTTAAAAAATTAATAAGGAGTTGTATTGAAAATGTGAGAAAATTAATTAAGATTATAATAGTTAAATTTATATATTATTGATTAATATAAAAAAGTGAGCAACGGTTAAAAATTAATAAAAAAAGGAAAAGAAAATGAATGTCGTTTCCATCATTGATGCATTAAGCTTCGTCATCATTACCATTAATTAGAGTTAGATGGTAGCTGGGCCATGATTACGATTCCATTTTCTCTATTTTAATTTTTTATATTTAATTTTTTTTAAAAAAATTGAACTCCTAATTAAATAAAATTAAAATTATTAATCCTCTATAAAATGAAATAAATATTCCACCAATTAATTTTCAACTGAATATTTAAATATTGATTTAATTATAAGATTACTAATAATATTTTATCACATATAAAAAAAAAAGTGGGTTACATTTAAAACATTAATTTGTCAGAATTTATATATATAAAGAAATTATTTTATTAATTTTTTTTTTTTAAAAAAAAGGAGAAATGGTGAGGAGAAGGGCAGAAAAGGAAGCATGAGAATGAAGGTGAAAGCATTTACCTATTCTAATGGAGAGCTACGTGGGATGGTGTGGGGTGTTTACTGGTCAACAATAATAATTAGAGGAAAATATTTTTATTGAAGAGAGATTTATGGATAAAATGACATAAATTAAAATAAATAAATTAATAAAAAATAATTATATATAAATATATATTGATACAGTGAGAATCGGGCTTTTCTGTTGTATTTATAATAATCTCCACCTTTTTTGTTCATGGTTTTGACTTCACCATATGCTCAAGGTGACATCTGCCCTTTTCACTTCGTGACGTAATAAATATTAATTTTATTTTAAAATAAATAATTTTATTAAATTAATACACATCATCATTGTATAAAGTTAATAATTTGATTGTCTCATCTATCACTGTCTTTATTTATTATGTTCCCCAAGTTTTACCCTTCACATTAAATACATAAATCCAATTTAAAAATAGCGTTGAAAAAATTTAAAAACAATTAATACTTACTACATGATATGACATATTTTTTTTAACTAAAATGTAATTGCATTCAAATTTGAAAGTCCAACATCAAAGCATAAACAATCAATTGTGGAGGGTGCTTAGCCACTCCATCCTGTCTGAAATAGTAGAGGCAGCTCTAGCTATAAGATGTGCCACACTATTGGCAGATCGAGAAACAAAACTCACAGATACTGAATTCATCTCTGCTATTAGAGATTTACAATCATCAACAAGGGACCCAAAATTAGAAAAATCAGAAGTTGAAGAAGAAAGCAAAGCCTTCACTACCGTAAGAGTATCTGATTCCAACACTATCTGATCATAACCCAGCCTCTTAATCCAACTCAGAACTTCTCTAATGGCAATTAGCTCAGCTGTTTTAGGAGAGAAGTAACCAAGGAGTCTATGTTGACAAGCGCCAACAAAAGAGCCATCATATGAGCGAAGCACTCCACCAACTCCAATGAAGCCATCAGGGAAGACTGCTGCATCTACATTAGCTTTCAAGAATCCTTGAAGCGGTGGAACCCAGAAATGTAACGGTGGAGGAGCTGGCACAGCATCAGAAGAACTGTCATCAACGTGTCGCGCATTACACCAATCGTAGAGGATTGTCCTAGCCCGATACACCACAGCAGCAGGGCTCGACCACTTCGAAGACCAGACCACATCATTCCGTGCCTGCCAAAGAGCCCAGCAGATCATTACCACCATAGCTTGGTCTTCCTTTCTCACCAGCTGCAAAACTGAGCACAACCATGCCAAAAATGACGCCGACTGAGGAAAAAGCCATCCAATCGAAGACGCAAGCCATACCCTCTTGGCAAAAGGGCATGTAACCAGCACATGGAGCACAGATTCACTAACAGAATTACATAAAGGACATGAATTATGCACAGGAACATGTCGCTGTTGAAGCAGCTGCAAAACTGGTATGGCATTATTGGCTGCCCTCCACACTAAGTCGCGACACTTAGGAGGAGCCCTGACGTTCCATAATTTCCGCCACATCGCACTAATATGACCTCCCACAACTCCATCCCCAATATTAGTTAGGAATTTATAAACTGATTTAACTGAATATTGACCCTTTGGCTCCAACTTCCATATCAATCTGTCACTAGCAGCAAATCGAGGGAGGGGAATAGACAGTATGGCCTGCTGCTCTTCCATACTAAAAATTGAACGTAACAATGGCAAATTCCAAAAACCATTAATCATCAAATCATGAACAAAGTTTACCTGTGAGTTAACAGGCTGCGATGTTTGCACCCAGGAGGAAGGCAAATTTGGGATCCAAGGATCTTCCCAGACTCGAATTTGCTGTCCATTTCCAACTTTCCAACACATACCGGCCTTAATAACAAATTGTGCTTCCCAAATGCTTCGCCAAAAATAGCTCGGATTGGACCCCAGACGAGCCGTGATAAAATTAGCATCAGGAAAATAACGAGCTTTAATTAACCTTGCCACCAAAGAAGAAGGATTAGTCACAATATTCCAAGCTTGCTTTCCAACCATAGCCAAGTTGAACTCCCTTAACTTCTTGAAGCCCAACCCTCCAACAAATTTTGGTTGACTCATCCTATCCCAACTCATCCAATGGATTCCCCTTTCATGGTTAATACCTTTACCCCACCAAAACATATTCATCATCTGTTGGAGGTCGTGACAAAGAGTCTTAGGGATTAGAACATGCTCATCACATAATTAGGAAGTGCTTGGAGCACTGTTCTTAGTAAGATTTCTTTACCTGCACGGGACAAGCAACGACGTTTCCAGGAGTTAAGTTTCTGCCACACCTTGTCCTTTAAAAAACCAAATATTTCCCTTTTGTTTATGCCCACCACTGATGGAAGACCCAAATAGTTGCCCAAACTTGAATGCTCTTCCACGCCTAACACAGAGCACACACCAGCCCGATCATTCTGTCTCGTGTTCTTAGAGAAGCATATGGCAGATTTAGTGAAATTTATGAGCTGCCCAGATGCCTGTGCATAAGTAGAAACCACCTCCTTCACAACCTGAGCTTCAGCAGCAGTGCTATGGAAGAAAATCAAGCTATCATCGGCAAAGAAGAGATGAGTTATCTCAGGGCATCTCCTAGCTACCCGACAACCATGTAAAGCCGAACTAGCCACCTTGTGCGATATAAGCTGTGAAAGTCCCTCAGTACACAAGATAAATATATATGGGGACAAGGAATCTCCTTGCCGCAATCCTCGTGTAGGCATAATTGGACCCAATTCCTTCCCATCATGAACAATATGATAGCTGACTGAAGTAATACAGTGCATGATCACACTCGTCCACTGTGTTGAGAAACCCATTTTATCCAAGACATCCGAAACATAATTCCACTCCATACGATCATATGCCTTGCTAATGTCCATCTTTAAGGCACCATAACTCTCACGACCATAGCGCTTTCCTTTGAAAAAGTGCATAAGCTCGAAGGCAATTATAGTATTATCATGGATGCTTCTCCCGGCAACAAATGCCGACTGTGATGGAGAAATAATCCGAGGCAGTAGCCTTTTAAGTCGATTTGCAACCATCTTGGACATTATTTTATAAAAGACATTACACAAAGCTATTGGCCGCAAATCCCCCATCGTCCCAGGAATTGTCTTCTTTGGAATCAAAACTAATGCTGTTTCATTTAACTCTACCGGGAATGTACTGACAGCCAATATTGAAATACAAGTAGATGAAACATCAGACCCAATAATATCCCAGTGATATTGGAAAAAACTTGGGTTGAACCCATCGAGACCAGGTGCCTTGTCCGCCTGCATGCTAAACACTGCTGCACGGGCTTCCTCAGGTGAATAAGGAGCAAGAAGAAAAGCATTATCTTCCTCAGTAATACAGTGAGGGATATGATCAATAATAGGCTGAGTATCATGATATGACATATTAAACTTTAAATTTGTTATTTTTTAAAAAGAAAAATTACGATCAATATTTAAGAAATTTACTAATTTTTTTCTATTTTAAATAATTTATATTTTCATCGAAAAATCATTAATAAATTTATTTTAACATTAACTAAAAAACTACTACAATTGCTGTGTCTTCTCTGTACAATAATTGATTAAGACAAATGAAAATAAATAAGTTAATTAATGGGTGTCATATAGTGCTCCAGGACAATGGATAGTGGCGGAGAAAAGATACGGCAAGAGGCACGTGCCGTACCGGTGACTGAAAAATATTTGAAGGGGATAAAGGTGCCGCAGCGGCACAGCCGGTGTCCTATCAAAGGGAAGTTTTTGGCTTCACCACTGACAATGGAGTCTATACTGCAAATAAGTCCTTTTCAACATTTATAGAATTCTCTCTGCCCTAATCACAATTAACCACCTCTTCATACTTACTTCTTTAGCAGTTTAATTGTACTTATCAATTTGAAAGCTACCTATCTCTTTTTCTTATTTTCTACTTTTTTTTTTCTTTTAGTATTTCTCTAATATGTGCTAAATACTAACCATGTAATATAAGTGGTCAATTACAGGTAAAAAAATAGTTTATAATGTTAAAAAATTAAACTAATCTAAAACTATCAAGTGAAATCATTGTGAATAGCTTTTTAATATATATATTAATAGGATAAATATTATAGTTTCTGTCAACTTTGTGATAGTGGGAGTTGGATAGAGATTTTATACATTAAAAATTATATAAATAAATATTATTTAATTAAATAATGGATGGTCTGTGGCTGTCAAAACTCACCGCTGAAATGTACAGCTATAATTAAAAGACAGTGACGATTATTACTCATATAAAATATTTTATAATAAGCTAACCCAATAAGAGAAAAATTCTTAGATGATGGTTTAACTCCATCACATAGCATTTCCGGTGATAACGGTGGTGGTCGGAGTTATCCGCAAGGCAAATCAAGATTAGAAAATCTGCAGAGTCATTAGGAACAACTATATGTTTCAATGCAAAAATCAACTCAAATTTCAGAGTGTGCGTAGGAAGTGAAATTTATTGAACTTAAAAATTTCTTAAGATTTTAATGTGGCACAGCCAATTTATGGTAGACACGTGTGGTCATATAAAACAATCCAGATAGTTTCAAGCACTTCAGAAAATAAACTACTTTCCAAATCTGAGCAAGGCTATTTGCCTCATTTGACATTTATTACTTCAAAAATAATAATTAATTATTATTTATAATTAAAAAAAAACAATGGGCGTAATTTAAATAATTGAGTTTTAATTTTAAAAAAAAATTAATCCTTTAATTTTTTTTAATATTCATATTAGCCACTAAACTAAATTTACAGTAAAATAAATCTCCAAAATTTAAAATAAATTAAATAAACTCTTTATAACTTATTTCACATTTTTTATTAAATCCAAACTATTAGTTAAACATTAAATAGATATAAACATATGTTATTAATTTTAAATTTATAAATAAACAAATAAAAAAATTAAATTAAATAACGCGTTTTCTTCTTTATCCAATTGCTAATATTTTGAAGGAAATATAAAGAAACAATAAAAATATGAAAAATACAAAATTAAAGTGCCTACCTAATTGCGAATTTAATTTAAAAAATAATGTAATTATTGGAAAAAGAAAGCAAGAGAGATTGACTTAAAAAAATTCATCTTAAAAATTTTGGTATCCTAACTTATTTTAAGTTATATGAGTGCGTAAGGGCGTTTATAGTTTATTAATTATTAAATAATTAATTTTTATGTTTAATAACTTTTAATAAAAACATAATAAATAGATAATTTTTCATTAGCCTTTTTAATAAAATTTAATTTTAAAAATTAATTCACTGATAATTAATGAGATTTTATATTTTATTTAGACTATGATGACCGCCGGATTTCACACAAGTAGAAAGTCATATCTGCGAAAGTTGCCCTAACTCAAAATCTAGGAAGCTTACCTGTAGGGTCGGTCTGACTCTTTCGGTCCAGATATAATTTTAAAGAGCAGATTGAGTCACTCACAAATCCAGGTACCCTAATTACGAGTTTAGCCCAATGACGTGACATGAGAAATAACAGCAGGCTCAGTTACCTCGCAACTCTGCTTCCATGCGCACTGAAAGAATTAAATGACCGCCTGGCGTGGCGAGTACGTTTGATGCATTCGTACGTACGGACCCATTCGACAGAGACATATAATACTATAGCAAAGAGACCGTTAAATATCATTAGCAGATAAAGAAAAAAAATAATAAAAAGGGAAGAATATTTTTTTTAAGACTAACCTAAAATAATCAGGGTAAATTTTATTCTCTTGATATAAGAATATTAGACTATTTTACTTTTTATTAATATTTATTAATTATCAACATTTCATATTATCATAAATTTGCTATATATTAATAAACTTATATGTATAAAATAAATATAGATTTTTCCTTTGCCCATCCTCCCTACTTTCGGTGGACGTCATTCGATCCGAATTCGATGTCGTTTTGTACGGATAATGGATGCATTCTACTTTTTTAATAAAAGATTAGATTTCAATTCTATAATTTACGTTAATTAATTTTCAAAACAATAAATAATTTTTTAACAAAATAAAGAGTATAAATTAAATATTATCGATTTAATTATAAAAATAATGACCATAACTAATTTTTTTATTATTAAAATTATAATTAATAGAATAATTCAAAATTTTAATTATTTTTGTTATGCCCTCTTGATATAATTTTTATATATAAAATTTAAAATGTAAAAATTACATTGTTTAAATATTTTTTTTTTTTTGAAATAGGGGGTTGGGGAGTCGAATCTCAGATCTATCAGGATGCACCACCAGACTAAGTCTCAGAGTGCACATTGTTTAAATATTTATTTATTAGATATTTAATTATTGAATATTAATATAAGAGTCTATTTCATTTAATTATTGGATACAGGTAATTATACAATTGACATTTGATAGATTATGTCTATTGTTTATAAGTAAAATTAGAAATAAGGGTATATTATATAATTTATTTATTATTAAAATATATATAAAATTAATAATTCATAATATAATATATAAAAGTTTTTTTATGTATATAAATTATTTTTATAATGTTTTCATTTCAAAAAAAAAAAAAATTTATAATGTTTATAAAATTTAAATCAATAAATGGGTCGGATCTAAGGAGAACTCGAATGCTGCCCCGAACCACCCAGTAATGCCGTACAATCGGGCGACTTGTCTGTTGATGTGTACCATGTGTGTTTCTGTCTTTCTCTCTCTCAAAACTCTCTTCTTCTTCTCCTTCTTCTTCTTCTTCTTCTTCTTCTTCTCTTCTTCGTCTCTCCGTTGATTGGATCTAGAGTTTCTGTGCCCCAATTTCCGATCTAATTAATCGATATCTCTTTCTCTAGCGTCCAGCTTTTCGTTCCAACTCCCCGCTTTAGATCGAAGCTTGAAGGATATAATCAATTCTCCACCTTATTTATTTATTATAGTCATTCGGACGCTGAAAGTTTTACTCCTTACGTGATCTCTGATCAGGTAATCACTAGAGCTAACCTGAATTGCTTGTTTGCTTTATGTTGTTTTTGTTCTGTTAACTTTGAATTTTCTTTTCCAATTTCAGTTTTTGATTTTTTGCTTGCTCAGTTTAGTTTGGTAGTTTTTGTTTGAATTGTATTGCATTATGTATTTACTGGCATAGTTACACAGTTAACAGTAGAATGCTTATTTATGTATGGCCTTTTTTTAAGTTGAATTGTAGTCAGTAATATAAAGTTCAACTGATTATTTTGTTATCGCTGCTGAATTAAACACAAGTTATAACATGCAATGTTTCTGATGTTTTCTAGTTTGAGGTTATATATGTTCAGCTTGATTCTGATAGCTGTTCTTGCTTCCACTAATTTTTGTAAGGGACAGTGATTGCAAACTTGATAAATTGAATTTATTTGCTTCTCATCTTTTCTTTTTAGTGAAGGAGGGGGAGGGGCTCGGAAGGGGATTGGTTGCAAATCTATAGTCTGATTATATTCAAATATTGACTTCAGAATAGGGGAAAAAATGCAAAATTCATGGGCGATGCCTTTGTGAAAATGCAGCTGAAATTAGTTAAGCATCTTTTATTGGTATGCTCTTAGGATAGAGAGTTATAGGAGTTGGATTATTCCTTCATGGGTTTTCATGAATAGCTACTGAGTTTATTTGAGATGAATTGTGGGCATGGAGGGTCAGACTCATCCATACGTAAAGGAAAAAAGACTTTAGTTTTGATCTCTTTTGCTGATTTTTATGCTGTATTGGGAGGAGGAAATGGAAGAGCCTTTGGGTTTGGTGGTTTGGGAACCATCAACCATCTATCTCTGCGTAATGCTATAACTTCTTTGGCATAGTGGTGGCATATGAACTGCCTCGAACTTCCTCAATATTTTTTCCTTCTAAGTGATCTCCGTATAGTGAAAATCTAGGATTGTTACTCTGAACCCTTTGTTATATCTTCTTGCTTATCCAAAAGCCTCAGGTTGTAGCTATCTAGTTGTGTTGTGATGGGTAACTATCTTGTTATGTTTTGATTTTGTTTGCTAATTTTTATATTCCATACAAGGATAGATTATAGATATCTGCCTTGAAAGAGTGGCAGCATTACAATAGGGAAAAGAGGCATTTGAAAAATAGATATGGGATGACCCTTGATAATGCTGAGTCCGGCGGAGAGTCCAAATAAGGACACCTAGGTAGATATCTGATTCGCTGGGTTGATCATCGATCTGTGATTGGTCCGTTGGATCTCTCCATACTTGACTTTGAGGAAGAGGTTCTGTAAGATAAAGAAGATGGTCATAGGTGCACTGGGAGAGTTTCTGGTGGAGACTTTCCGACACTCAAATGAACTTAGTGGAGTCAAGGGAAGTAAAATAGAGAAAAGAAGAAAATAGTGATTTCGGGTTCCCTCCATGTGACGGAGAGAGAGAGATAAGTCCCTTTTCAGAGAAGGAGAGATCCTTTTTTAGGGGTAGTTCGGTGTATAAATACCTTTAAATAAAGTTGATGCCCCTAGTGCTGTGTTCCCTTCTAATGGGGTAGGGATGTTTTTGTACAGGTGTGTTAGGCAGTCCATTAATGATGGACTATAGGACAATAAATGCGGAGTTGGCCGGTTCGTACTCTCTACACGCGCGCTTATGATCCCTGTGATGTACCAAGGAGGCGACCAGCTCATAGGAGGTCGGCATCTTTACCTTGGCTTCATCAGGTCGTGCTGGACTCATCCGACCTACATAAAAATAAGCTCTTTCCGGTTACTAAGGTCGACATTCAAAACCTTGTTATACTACGGGCTTTTGAAGAGGTCAGTCTGTCCGTCTTTTCCGGTCTTTGAGGAGGTCGGTCTGACCATTTCGGGTTTTGGTAAACTCAGAAGTGTTGCTGGTCTGATTCTTTATACACAATAGGTCGGGCTTCTTACTGTCTGATTCGACCAGATGGAAAGGCTTTCGATTCACGTCTACACGTGTCACGATCTTAGAGGTCCTATTTTTTATACGTTATCAGTTGCCCTTTAGCTTCTCCGACGGTTATTTATGACTGTTGGAGAAGGGAACCCATCTTGCAAATTCGACACCACCTGTTCGTTTGGTTGACGCTTATGAATTTCGAAGGAAAGTGTGATCAATGGAATTGGTCAACATAACATAGATCGAACCAATAGAGCAAAATTTATATCTTGATAATCATCCATTCGGGAGATCTGATCTTGGTGGTCTTTTTCATGTAAAGTCTGACCTTAGTAGATTTTTCTTTTGGAAGGTCCGACTTGGGTGCTCTGCCCTTCTAGCCTTGTCTTTTCGATTTGACTTTAATGGTCTGCCTTTTTGGGTCTTCTTCTGAGCATTTTACTCAGAGGCATCTTCCGGGCTATAAGTCTTGGGTCTTTTAATAAGCATTTCAGCTTATTGGTTTCACTAGCGGTTTGGCTCTTTGCTGGGCTTTCTAGTTCTCTGAACGTTCGTTTGAGCTCTTTGGCTTTCTATATCATTCTGGACTCTTTAGTACTGACTATTTTTATGAGCATTTTAGCTCTTTTCCGAGCTCTTTAGCTTTGATTTTTCGCCCGAACTCTTTTGGCTCTCTATACGATATTCCGGGCTTTTAGCACTAATTTTTTCTTTCGAGCTCTTTGGCTCTTTGTAACTTTTGGACATTTTTACCCTCAAGTGCTTTCCGGGCTATTTTCACCCTTATTCGCTTTCCGAGCTATTTGCCCTCAAGCTTCTTCCGAGCGTTTTTGCTCCTCCGGGCTATTTGCCCTTAAACATTTTGGGGCTAAAAGCCTGATTCTTCATTCCAAGCTATTTGCTCTTGAGGAGATTTCGGGCTTTTTGTCGTCGACCTTAGTCCGAGCATTTTGGACTTTTTCTTGTGTTTCTTGTGAGGCATGCCCAGCTCTTGTCATTGTGTGTTGTTAATTCGTGCTCCTTTTAGAGGGGACCTTCTGGTACTTGGCATTGGATCTCATCCGAGTGCTTTTACTCTTTGTCATCCGAGCTCTTTGGCTCGCTGGCTGCTTCCGGACTTCTTTTTCCTCAACTCGGCTTTTTGATGCCGAAGGTTAATTTTTGAGACCGGTCACCACTTCATTGAGGTCTTATTTCCTCAATTGATTTTGTAGTGCCGACGGTCTATTTTCGAGACCGGTCACCCACCTCATTGAGGTTTTCATTTCCTCAACCAATTTTGTAGTGCTGGCGGTCTATTTCCTAGACCAATCACCCACCTCACTGAGGTCTTATTTCTCAACCGGTTTTGTGACGCCGACAGTCTTATTTTTGAGACTGGTTACCTACCTCATTGAGGTCTTCATCTCCTCAACCAGTTTTGTAGTACCAGCGGTCTTATTTTCGAGACCGATCACCTACCTCCTTGAGATCTTTATCTCCTCAACCGGTTTTGTGGTGCCGACGGTCTTATTTTCGAGACCGATCACCTACCTTATTGAGCTTTTCGGGTTTTATGGCCGAGACTTCCAGGTTTATTAGCCTTGTTATTTCTTTTAAAATTTATCTGCAAATAAAAGCTTGCACAAAGTATATATAATAAGAATACTTATTGTTAACTTGAACAACAAGATATTTAGCTTCATATTTCAACTAAATTCAAAATATTAATTTTGTTCGATTATATCATCTCATATAATTCCAAAGAATCTAATAGATAATGTTTCTCATACATAAATCATTCTATAACTTTTAATTCTCATAGCAGCATACTTAAGCAAATAATAACCTTTTTAAAGAATTCATACCAATATTAATCACCGATGAAAGCTTTTTAAGCTGCTTTTAAAATACTATCATGCCCAAGCATATATTAAAAAAAAACTAATGTTTGAAGTTAGTCATGATGACAAAAATACTATGAACTAAAGAGATAATTGTGTAGTTTTTAGATGTTGTTAGCGATTCTTGGGTCTTTCACTATCTCTCTTTCCTTTGGTCCTTTTTTGCTGTTTGGCTATTAGCTTTTCTTGATTTGTTACGTGGATTTCAACGAGTTTTGTTTGGAAACTCTAGCGACAAGATAGTCTCTTTCATTCCCACAGACGGCGCCAACTTGATAATGCTGAGATTCGGCAGGACGCCAAAATAAGGACATCTAGGCAGATGTCTGATTCACTGGGTTGATAATCAATCTGTGATCGGTCCGTTGGATCTCTCCATGCTTTGCTTTAAGAAAGGGGTCCTGTAAGATGAAGACGATGGTCGGGGGTCCACCGGAGGAGTTTCCTGTGGAGATCCTCCGACGCTCCAAATCAGATTTGAAAACTTAGTGGAGTTAAGGGAAGTAAAACAGAGAAGAGAAGAGAATAGTGGTTCCGGGTTCTCTCTGTGTGATGGAGAGAGAGATAGGTTCCTTTTCAGAAAAAAGAGATATTTTTTTAGGGTTAGTTTGGTGTATAAATGCCTTTGAATAAAGTTGATACCCTTGGTGCCATGTCCCTTTCTGATAGGGCCAGGGATGCCTTTGTACAGCTGTGTCAAACACTACATTGATGATGGGCTATAGGATAATAAATGCGGAGTTGACCGGTTCGTACCCTCTACATGCACGCTTACGATCCCTGTACTGTATCATGGAGGCGACCAGCTCATAGGAGGTCGGCATCTTTACCCTGACTTCATTAGGTCGTGCCGGACTCATCCGATCTACATAGAAATGAGCTCCTTCTAGTTACAGAGGTCGGCTACGTTGATGTTTAAAGTCTTGTTGTAGTGCGGGTTTTTGAGGAGGTTGGTCTGTCCGTTCCGGATTTTGGTAAATTCAGGAGTATTGCTGGTCTGATTCTTTGTACTCAATAGGTTGGGCTTCTTACTGCCCAATCCGACCAGATGGAAAGGCTTTCAATTCACGTGTACATGTGCCACGATCTTGGAAGTTCTATTTTTTATACGTTATCAACCCTTAAAAATAAAGTTTCACTTATTCAGGAACCAGTAGGAAATAGGAATAAAAATTTGTTGGCGAGGGTATAGAATCTGGACTTAATGAAAGAGTTGAAAACTACATGCCCATGCTATTCATGAAAAACTGAGTTAATGAAAGAAAAAAAAATATTTATACTGGTAAAGTTATTTATATCTACTGATTATATCTTTAACACACGCTTTTATGCATTTATGCATTTCTTTTATGAGTACATTTGGAAATGTGTTCCCTTTAGAAGTGCTTATGCAATTTTTCACTTGAAGCGCACAAGACTGGCTCAGTAATGCCTCCTAGGCGACTAGTGTTGGAAGCATTTGAAATGCTTTGTCAATCTCAATAGTTTGAAAGGATGGAGTAGTATTTTATTTCTCGTCCTTCATTAATTAGAAGAAAAGATGTAATGGTCCATCTTTTTTTAGGTCCTTTAGAAACATTATGAAATAGAAGCAAATAACTCACATCAAACCACACATGACATGGGTTGGTTATTCTTATATAAGCTGCTGTAATGCGAGAACTCAAGGTTGCTGATAAAGCTTATATTGTAGCTAGTTCATGTGTGAAAAACATGAGTTAGGTCAAACTATGAAAATATGATTATTAGAATTACATCATCATATTGCTCAATGCATGTGGTGCAACTAGATGATTATAGCTTTGATAAAATTGGAACTGTAGTTTAGTTGGATTACCAATTAAAACTTCTGATTTAATGGGATAAAAAATATGATATAATTCTTTCCTTTTGATAGTGGAGAACTTCATCTTTGGAAATAATTATTTGTGAATCTTCCAGTTGAATTCTATCATGTGTGCTTGTATTGTAGCTGTTAGTCTCTGAAGGTAACTTTCTGAACTGTTTTGGGTTGTGCATGATATAGATGTTTGTCTTCTGGTTTAGTTAGATACTGTGAATAAATTAATTGCTTTACATTTTTATGTCTCTAAAGCATGTGGCTTATCCTTCATCTGTAATTTGTGAACAACTTGTTGGGCTGCATTTTTATGTTATTATTTTAATTTCCATTTTTGAATTGATGCAATTTTCCTTCCTTGCTTTGGCAGGTTATGGAAGCGTAGAGATACAACATTGACTAAGTTGTTTTGTTGAAGTCATGGGGACTGAAAACCCTGGTCGTCCAAATTTTCCTATGACACCTTCCTCTACACCATTTTCTGCTGTTCCTCCAACTACAACCCCTTTTTCGTCATCTGGTCCTGTTGGTTCTGAGACCCCTGGCTTTAGAGCTACTTCACCGATGGTTCCTCAACCTACGATACCTTCTATACTACCTGGACCTGCAAGTGGAACACAGACCTCTGGCTTTAGACCTGCTCCTCCAGCATCATATATGCCCTCCAATGTGGGACCTTTCCAGCGTTTCCCGACACCACAATTTCCTACTCCACCTCAAGCTTCCACTGCTGGAGCTCCACCTGTTGGGCAGCCACCATTGCAACCTCCTGCTGGTCAGGTATCATCTGCACTTTTATTTCGTCCGCAGGCACCACAAATGCCTTCAGTGCCAATGGGGTCGCCTCCCCCTTCAAATGTGAATGTTCCTCAATCTTCATCAGATTCATCATTTTTTCCTTCTAGGCCCAATTTTCAGCCATCTTTCCCCCCAGCAGATTCTTCTTTTCCTCCTGCTAGAGCCACTTTGCAGCCACCTTTACCTGGATATATAAAGCAGTCAACTGTAGTTACACAAGCCCCTCCTATACAATCCCCTTTTCAAGCTCAACAAGGAAGTTATGTACCTCCTGCATCGACACCTTCTCCCCCTTTTCCTTCTCACCAAGGAGGTTTTGGTCTACCTCCATCAGTAGCTGCCCCTTATGGCCTGCACTCAAGGGACCAAATCCAACAGTCAGGCTCCGTACCTCCTATAGGTAGCATCCAAGGCTTGTTGGAAGATTTCAGTTCATTGTCAGTTGGATCTATGCCAGGATCAATAGATCCAGGACTTGACCCAAAAGCATTGCCACGGCCGCTGGATGGTGATGTGGGTCCAACTCCATCACCTGAGGCATACTCTATGAATTGTAATCCTAGATATTTACGGCTTACCACTAGTGCTATACCAAATTCTCAGTCTTTGGTTTCAAGGTGGCATTTACCTCTTGGAGCAGTTGTTTGTCCTCTTGCAGAAGCTCCAGACGGGGTTAGTGTTTCAGCAATCAAAGTGAATTGACATTTCACATGCTGTAATTACCATTATTTGAGTAGTCTTTTCATTTTTATTGTTTCTGCTCTTCTTTTCTACTCAGGAGGAGGTGCCTGTGCTCAATTTTGTTTCAACTGGCATTATTCGTTGTAGAAGATGTCGTACATATGTGAATCCATATGTAACCTTTACAGATGCTGGAAGGAAGTGGCGTTGCAACATCTGCTCTTTACTTAATGATGGTAGATAAAAAATCTCTTTTGATAAATGTAGATGTAGGGTCCACAAAGAAAATCTGTTTGCAATTAGGAGCCTTCCATGTGAGGAACATCTTTATGAGGAACTTAATGATTTACTTGGCTGCATATTCATTGTAATTGATGAACTGTTCTGTTTACAATCAGGAAATTCATTGTAGAAGATGTCATACATATGTGAGTCCATATGTAACCTTTACAGATGCTGGAAGGAAGCGGCATCGCAACATCTTGTTTTTTCCTTAATGATGGTAGATAAAAAGTGTCCTTTGATAAATATGGGTGTAGGGTCCACAAATAAAATCTGTTTACCGTCAGGAGCCTTAAGTGTCTTCTGAGATTTTACTTATTGTTTTACATTGTTGAAAATTTAAGTCCATGTGAAAAAACATCTCTGTGATGAACTTAAATATTTACTTGTTTGCGTAATTGTAATTGATGACCTGGATCTACATCTTGGTCCTGAACATGCCATTTGAAGATCTTTGGCTTTATTCAGTAAAAGTGGCAGCTACTCATTTTCAACTTTCAAGTTGTCTGTTATTCAAGCTTACTAGCATACCTGCACCTAATAGCTTTTTGTAGGATGATGTTTAGGGTGTGGTTGGTGTGTATATGTGGCTATAATTTATGAGAGTAAATACTATAAATTCTTGACTGTGAAGACAGGAAAAAAAAATCCCTATCTCAGATTGTGATAGCTCAGTATGTGTGAGAATGCAATTTCGTAATTCTCTTTGCCTGGGCACTTCTCTCCTTTATGTGATGTGGATAACTTTACATTATGCATGTAAAAGAAAGGGGGAGTTTTTTTTTTTGGGTTGGGGCAGGGTGGGGTAGAGAATAATGTGATATTAAGAAGAGGGAAATTGAGATAGAAAAATGAGTCGGAATGTAATGCAGGATCATCAAACTATTCTGCAGTCAAATTGGTGAAGAAGTGGCTCCTTTCAACCCTTCTTTTGCTGCCAAGCAAAGTGCTAGAGACTGGCTGTAATAATTTTGGGAAACTTTTAAAAAGTAACCGTGGTCAATTATGTTTTCTTCTTTGGTCAACTACTGCATAGGTTATTTAGCTATGTGTTATTTGGTTTATCTTCTCTTGTAGATATCTTTAATACTGTTTGGGCATGAGTGTTCCTTTTCAAGTTTTATTTGTTCCCCATATGTTTGCTACATTTGTAGAATCTTTATTTAGTTACAAGCATAGTTGCTAATCTAAATTTAACTATCATTTTTAGTTCCTGGCGAGTATTTTGCCCATTTGGATGCCACTGGAAGAAGAGTTGATTTGGATCAGCGACCTGAGCTTACAAAGGGTAGTGTGGAGTTCGTTGCTCCAACTGAGTATATGGTGCGGCCTCCAATGCCACCATTATTTTTCTTTCTCATTGATGTTTCAATATCAGCTGCTAGAAGTGGCATGATTGAGGTAAGTTCTTTCAGCTAAGGAGTATTTCTACACCAAATCATCTAGCCTTCTGCTACTATCTAGCCTTGTGCTACTACAATGTACACGTGCCATAAAACATAGGTTAAAAATCATTCTGGAAATGTGATTCTTTTTTTTTCTGGTAAATGATTCTTGCATTCTCATGAGTACTTGGTTTCATGGTTATTGTACAATTTGCTGTTAATTTTATTGGTCATATGCAAGGGACAGAAATACACATGTTTTGTCTAGTGTTTTCAAGAATATGTATATTGTGTATTTAGTGTGATCATATTCTCGTTTTAAGTGGTTTCAATGGCTAGTTAGCCCAGCTTTAAATAAATATGCAAATATGTCCTTGTGTCTTGGCTTAAGTGAACACCATAGTTGGAATGACCATTAAAGATGATTGCTTGAGTCTTTTATTATATTCTTAAATCAAAAGGATTGCTAGGTCTTAAGACTCTTATGCATAGTTGGAATGATCATATTAAGTCAAAGTGGCATGTTTTATGGATGATTGCTTGATAGTCTTCTATTATATTCTTTTGTAGATTCTTCTAATTGATCAAATCAAAAGGATTTGCTAGGTCTTAAGACTCTTATTGTGTTGTTTTTAGTGGTTATTTAATTTATTCTTGCATGATTTATTACCAGATAGCACATATGTGTGCACATTTAGCTGAAGTTGTATGCACATCTTTATTCACAACTTATGCTGACCTTGAGTTCATGTAGGTTGTGGCCCAAACTATTAAGTCTTGTTTGGATGACCTACCTGGCTTCCCCAGAACACAGATTGGGTTTATTACTTATGACAGCACTATACATTTTTACAACATGAAGGCAAGTAATCTGTAATTATCTGGAAGTAGCACCCTGAGATGCTTCATGTATCTGTTCCCCATTTTAGTTAACAATTTAGCTGAAAAGGTTCCCTCTTTCTTTTGGTGCAGTCATCATTGACACAGCCTCAGATGATGGTGGTTTCAGATTTAGATGATATTTTTGTTCCATTGCCTGATGATCTCCTTGTTAATTTGTCTGAGTCAAGAAGTGTTGTGGAAGCATTTCTAGATAGTTTACCATCCATGTTTCAGGACAATATGAACGTGGAGTCTGCTTTTGGTCCAGCTTTCAAAGCAGCTTTCATTGTTATGGTGTGTTTCTCGTTTTTCAATTTTTTTTTTAACGTTTGCTGTATTTATTTGCTATTTATTTAAATATTGAAATACTGCAAATATAATGTCCTCAAGCAACCCATTGGATAATCTATGCGCCGTTCAGTCACAACATAAGATGGAAAGAGACAAAAATAATTGAATGATTATCGAACTTATATGAGTTTTTTTTCACAGTATTGAACTTTTGCTCGAGTAAAGTAGTTTCTTGAACAAGGAGTAGGGAACAAGCTGGTAAAGGTTTCAATGTTCTTAGGGTTTTATAAAAAATTACTTCTTCCATCCCATAAAGATAATCCTTTAGTTATTTTCACATGGATTAAGAAAATGTAGTTGATATAGTTAAAATAATAAACTCTATATTATATTTCCTAATATATCCTCTATTCATAATTTCATATTGCTTCATTACTAAAATATTTTTGGAACTAATAAATTTTACTTTTTCAATGCATATTAAATAGGGGTATTAGGAAGCTAATGAATAAATTATTACCTTAAAAGAGAAAGTGCTCTATAATTTAAGACAGATGAAAAAGGAAAACAAACCTATCTTTGCGGGTGGAAGGAGTATCTTTTAGTGGCTTTTTAGATACAACTGCAGTGTGCAGCTAGTTTGGAACTGGTTGAAATGAGCTTTTTTGATGTTCAACTCCTTTGTCGTTTTCTTTTCCTCAACAAGATATTCATATGCAGCATGCCAATGTTTTCCTTTGAGGGTAATGTAGTTGTTGCTTGCTATTCTTTTCTAAAGTAGTTTGGTGATCCATCTCCTTTTTACTAATTCCTTCTTGTTTCTCTCCCTTTCTGCAGAACCAACTTGGGGGGAAATTGTTGATTTTTCAGAATACAATGCCATCACTTGGTGTTGGCCACTTAAGGTTGCGTGGGGAGGATCTTCGTGTTTATGGAACAGATAAAGAACACGCTTTAAGAATACCAGAGGATCTGTTCTATAAGCAAATGGCGGCTGATTTAACCAAGTACCAGATAGGAGTTAATGTATATGCATTCAGTGATAAGTACACTGATATAGCTTCCCTAGGTACAAGCTTCACTTTAACTTGGACCATGTTCGCCTCATGTATTACTTCAACATGACTGAAATGAACTTCTTCCCATAGTTTCTTATCTTCCTTTTTTTCAATATTTTCTATAGAGAGTTTTGAGATATGCTTTTGGGAGTTGATATCTGGTGAATGTGGCCCATAATTAGTCTTTAGCAGGATGGTTTATGCGCCCTTCATGATCTCAGCATTGTCAAAATTGTCTTGATTTTATTATTCTCTGCTTTCTGATGCTGCTTGTAGAATATTAAACTGAAAAAATTTTGAAGTATGGTAGGGGCTTTCTGATTTTCCTTTATTTGAGGAGTCTTACACTGACCTTTTGACTGTGTAATGAAAGCGTGTTTGGAAGTAGAGATTCATATTCTTAATCTATGGCTAAGTTCTTGGTCATTTCTTCTTTTTGATGTTCTTAATTGTTTCTTTATTTGTAAACAACACTTTTCAAAACTTCTATCTCTCTTTGTAGGGACTCTGGCTAAATATACTGGAGGACAGGTTTATTATTATCCAAGTTTCCAGTCAGCTCATCATGGAGAAAAGTTGAGACATGAGCTGGCTAGGGATCTAACAAGGGAAACTGCCTGGGAAGCTGTCATGCGAATAAGATGTGGAAAAGGTCTGTCCATTTACATTTATGTACCGGAACATTATTTTGAACTGATGCATATCCATGTGAAAGCATCATTGTTGTGATTGGCTGCTCTTTTCTTTCTCCCTATTTTATCTCTCTTTTCTCCTCTGGATAGATAGCCAGCTGATTTTTTTTCTTGTGCTATGTATTTCCAGGGATTCGGTTTACATCTTATCATGGGAACTTCATGTTAAGGTCCACAGATTTACTAGCGCTTCCAGCTGTTGATTGTGATAAAGCATATGCGATGCAGTTATCACTGGAAGAGACATTGTTGACAAATCAGACAGTATACTTTCAAGTTGCTTTGCTGTATCCTTTGAGCAGAAATGTATAACAAAATTCCTACGTCTCTGCCACTTGCTTTTCATGTATGGCGTGCTTCTGATAGCTATTAGTTTGAACTCCTCCAAGCATAGGTCTCAATCTAAACGAACTACTAGTAGTTACTTTCAGCAACTTTTTTTTATTCCTGTTTTCCCATTTCTATGTCTCTTTTTTTCTCCTGTGAAGTTGGTAAAAAAATTGAGGTAACGTTTCTGTTGGATTGTTAGTGTCATCTAAATGATCAGGGGTTTCCTTCTATATTGTAATGGAGAGTCTCTTGAGAGAAAAGAGAGGATATTTCAACCTTGTTTCTTCAACTTTGTGTCAGTTTCTCTCAGTTTTGCCTTAGCCTAAATTGGTCGGCCAATTTATTTCGAGTTAAAGGATGCGTGATTAAAGTTTTTTTAACCATCAAAAGATACACTGCATCTTGCGGAGAGAGGCGTATCAGAGTACACACAGCAGCAGCTCCAGTGGTTGCAGATTTGGGGGAGATGTATCGCCATGCTGACACTGGTGCTATCGTTTCTTTGTTTTGTAGGTTAGGTAGGTCTAAACCCAATGCTTATATATGCCGATCCTGATCCTAAGACAAATTTGGCTTTTTCTAATGAACTGAAATAATTTGCAGCAATTGAAAAAACATTATCTCATAAGTTGGAAGATGCACGGAACTCTGTACAGCTAAGGATTGTGAAGGCTTTAAGAGAATACCGGAATCTCTATGCTGTGCAGCATCGTTTGGGAGGCCGGATGATATATCCCGAGTCTCTAAAGTTCTTACCTTTGTATGGATTAGCTCTTTGTAAATCAACACCTCTTCGAGGAGGGTATGCTGACGTTCAGCTTGATGAACGTTGTGCTGCCGGATTTACAATGATGGCATTACCTGTTAAAAAATTGTTGAAACTTTTATATCCTAGCTTGATTCGGGTAGACGACTATCTTCTGAAGGTAAAAAAAAAAAAAAAAATTTCCTCCTTCCCTCAGTGACTTAGTCTTTGTATAAAATTAATGACGCATCTCAATTTCATATGTGCAGCCTTTAGTCAAAGCTGATGAGTTCAAAAACATCATGAGAAGGTTACCATTGACAATGGAGAGCTTAGATTCTAGAGGACTTTATATATATGATGATGGTTTTCGTTTTGTTTTATGGTTTGGTAGAATGATTTCACCTGATATAGCTATGAGTCTACTTGGGCCAGATGCTGCAGCTGAGTTATCAAAGGTGTGTTATTTCCACAATATTTACTTTGAGCTTTGAAATTTGGCGGAATGCTACCAAGGAATGAAATTAGTCTTGTTGGATAAGAATGAAAGGAAAGCGAAAACAAATTTATTTAGTTACAAATTAAATATGATATCTACTGCTTATGCTTTAAAGTAAAGCATAAACTGGATAATTAATACTGTTTTATCCACCAGTTCACGCTTTTAAGAGGACATGGTATGGGCCTTGAGGTTTACATAATTTCCTTTACCTTCCTTTCATTCCCATTTAACATCTATATGTATGGCAAGACTTGATCCAAATGAAGCATTGCAGTGTTTCTCCTTTCTTTTCTCCTTTTCTCTCATCTATGAGGCATTACACTTTTAAGCTGAGTCGTCAGTCATCATCTCGTGTAAAGACACTGTCGTTGGTGTTATATTTAACATTTAAATAGTGTCATACGTGCTCAAATTATGTCTGGAAATGCTTGTCTCCAAGTGAGTCAACTTTAAAAGGTGAGCTAGAATGGAGTGTCTCTTATGTGGGTTTGTACTTTGTATCAATGAAGGTAAAGGTTGAAAGCTATCTGGTAAATATTGAAGGTGATGCTTATGTCACACATGTTGATGGTTGAAATTAACGAAAGTTCTGAAATTAAATCATTCACTGGAATTATTTATCACCCTGCATTTTTCTGAGGGACAAAAAGGAAAGGAAGAATTTAACTTTTGGTGCTAGCTGCCTTTTACTTGTACTTTCAAGTTAAATTTCATTTTCTTGGTTGCTAAAGATTTTATTTTTATTATTTTGCTTGAGATCCCTATGCATAGAATATTTTGTTATTACTATCTTTCTCAGTTGTTGACAGCTTTCCCTGCTGCATTTTATGAGGCTGTAGTTGACCTTATTGTGCTTAATTAATTAGGTTACACTCAGTGAGCGGGATACTGAAATGTCAAGGAAGTTAGTTGAGATGCTTAAGAAATTAAGGGAGAATGATCATTCATATTATCAACTATGCAATCTTGTAAGGCAAGGTGAGCAGCCCAGAGAGGGCTTCCTTGTCCTCACAAACCTTGTGGAGGATGCAATTGGGGGTACAAATGGCTATGTTGATTGGATGCTTCAAATACATCGGCAAGTCCAGCAAAATGCGTAGTGGACAGATACATTTTATGCCAATTTCAGTGAGGTTACTTTTACAAAAAAGACTCTTGACATATATCTTGCATCGTTACACATTTGTTTTAGATTGAGGTAATGAATGATATTCTACTGGTTATAGATGTGTTCTCATGTTAAACAGAGCCCTAAAGCAAAAGCTAATATTTACTTGTGGTTTTAACATTTTTGGTCTCATGTTAAACAGAGCCCTAATGTGGTTTCTGCTATGGATCATCCTTGCTCTGTAGTTTCGTTTGTGGAAATTTTATACTCTCTTTGAATCTGCTGTGTTCTTGTAACTTCTACTTAAACCTCTTTCTGGGTTTATACCTTTTTAATGGAAGATGTTAATTTTGTGGGTTGGTGTCTTTTCCTTTATTTTCTTGGAAGCAAGTGGTTATTGTTTCATTTCGTTTTGATTTTTCCAGCGATTCGATTGTTTCTGATGAGTATTATGTAGACCTTAGCGCCTTTGTTATGGCAGGTTAAGTGGTCAGAGTTTATGTCTAAGTTGGAAGAAACTCGGTCCTAATATAGTCATGTCCAGCAATTAAATTGTCTGCCCTGGTTTATTTATAAGTATTAGAAAACCTGGCTTATTTATAAGTATTAAAAAACCTGGTTTATAAGTATTAAAAAACTTTAAGTGCGCAGACCATTTGTTGCGATTTTGATTTTTCATGTCGTGTCTAACTGAGCTGAGAATGGTGTCGGAAGATCCATATAGCCGGTTTCAATTAAAGTTTCGTCGCCGTTTGATTTTTCACGTTATATGCCTTTTGAAGTTTTTTTGCTTGGTAGAATAGATTAGCTTCATTTGGATGGGATGCTACTATTAAATATGATACGAAAGATTATTTGCTATTAGTTTTTTTAGTTTTGGCAAATTTTCATTTTGCAGGATCTTAATAGGCTTGTGTGGGGCCCATTTGTAGAGTGATGGATATCACAAATAATCTGAACTTGCCAGGTTTTTCCTTCACATCGTGGGTGGCTGAGTTGAAGCTTGGGTTCTGAAACAACAATTTGTTTGACGCATTACAGGATTTAATAATTAGAGTGAGATGTATTTTAGCAATTGGTATGGTGCCGCAATTATCTGGGAAATCTGAACATGTCAAAATTTTGTATCTGATAGCTCAATAATTATCAGCGATTGTTATAGTTGTGCTATATTTTCCGTTCTTTTTTTCTTGGGCTATAAATTTGCACGTCCACCTCCACTAGACATTTGTTTGCGGCATTGCGTAGAGTGGGATTCATCTATTGCTTATAAAGTTGTTGCACGTTTGCACGTTGCTCCGTAGGGTAACAATATTTTCAGGGGGAAAAAAACAATGCTTGTCTGATCACCGATTCTGCGTGGATGCTAGACCTTTTCTTTAGGGTAAACAGATTATTGTTAAGATTTTCATCCATACTTTCAAATTGAATGATACTTCTTTATTATTCTTCGTCCAACATTGCTTCTGAAATTCTGTGTTGATCTTTTTAATTTGTGGGAGAGGGGTTAGGCAGTGTTGATGTTGATTCTAATTTAGGTTGTATTTAATATTACGAAATGGTTATTTTAATTCTATTCTTAATTGTAAAAAATAAAAGTTAATATAAATGATAATTGTATTTATATTTGGTTACCACTTTTGGATCTTCCTCTGATCACCATCATCGCAGCGAAGACGATTGCGAGTCTAGAGTTTCTCTTTTCACTATATTTGGTTGAAGTTTTTGGAGGGAAAATAGTGTTTGAAAGTAATATATTTATTTGGGAGGAACGTTTTTTAAGTAATATAATGCTTTTGCAGGGTTTTAAACTTTTACAACTTTATTTTTTAAACCCACTAAATTGAGACAGATTGGAGATTTTTAAATACAAGTTACTAGATCTTTTTGTTCCTTAAAACAAGAGAAATAGCCAAATTTAGCTTCTTCTTTTTTCCCCCGTTTTAATTCTTTTTCTGTCAGCCATCTCCACTAGTCTTATGCAAATAAACCAATAGATTAATCGAAAAGCAAAAAATCTTAAGCAAAAGTCATCATCACAGAAACCTTAAGCTTTTGAAGCTTGGGTCATGAGAAAGAGAGGAGCCATAACCTCAACCACTCTCTTCTTAATTTTACCTTTACAAATTTGAGACAAATTTCCTACCTTCCACAGGATCCGTGAAAGAGAGAACAAAAATTGAGGTTTTTCTTAAGTTAAAAAAATGGAGATTGGGGGTGTGTTTCTTACTCCTAAATAATGTCACCCTATAAGTTATTAGGATATATATACAGGGTAATTTCGATTCGATAATTTCGATTTTTTTTCATTTTGTCATCTGAATAAAACTTAAAGCATAAGAAGCTTTAGCAAATAGGAAATTTCTATAGCAAATAGAAAGAGATTTTTTCCATTTACCTCTTCTTCTTTTACAGGATTTCAGACTCTTGACTTTGCCATTATGTGGACTATCCTCTGTCTCTCGAAGTAAGGAATGGCCATCCATCTCTTGACCAGCTATGGGTTTCCTTTCCCATCATTGAGTTGAGCTGTAGATAGTTTTTAGTCGGCCTTTCTTGCAACCGGTTCTTAAAGTAAAAAATTTATTCTGAACTATTAATTTTAGTTTAATCTTTGTTATATTGGCTAGAGTAGTTTCTATTTACTCCATTGTAGTTTTTCTATTTTTACAATGGAAAGCACATATTTTCAATTTAGTTCCGACTGATTAGCGGCAGCGGAAATTACAGAAATTTTAGAATGCGCAAATGATACGCTAAAAAGTTATATTTCCTTCAATTCCTGCTAAAAAGTTATATTTCCTTCAACTCCTGCTGTCTACTAACCTTCTTTGTGTTGTTGAGCTAGCTGTAAGTTGGACTTTTACTTTTAGAAGCATGACCAATTTTAATTGTAGTTGCTTATTTTCTTTCCTCAAAGGTAATATCATTGATTAAAGAAGAGAGAAACCCACAACCAAACAGAGAAAGACTTTCCATTGCCTAATAGGGTAGAGAAAGTCTTCTATTGAGGCAGGCATACCACTAGAAAACCCAGAAAAATCAAAACTAAGTCTATGCAAAAGGAAAATTCTCTCCTTATAAAAAGAGAGAGAAGAGCGAACCTCTTACTAATTGCAGTTGCTCTTCACCCATTGAATTGAATTAAACTTGTATTTTCTAAATGAACTTTTCATTTAAAAAAATATTAAATTGAGGATATTTTAGTTGTAAAGGAGATACCAAGAGATGAGAAAAGAATAGAATAGAAATTTAATTACTCTTAAAAGAGAAAAGAAATGCAATTTTTCTCTTATTATATTTTTATAAATTAAAAAAGAGAACTTTAGAAGTATGAGAGTATTTAAGTATTTTAAATCAATTAATACTCATTTATCTTCATTATTGAAAGAGATAAATATTAAATTTGAGTAGTTGAAAAATGTAATTTCTCTCCCTTCCACTCCATTTCTCTTCTTATCTTTTTTTCTATTCAATGTCCAAATAAAAGAATTTTGATAAATTAATTTTATTTTTGCTCTATTTTTCTCATCCAAACAAAATAAAATAAAAATATTTAATGAGTTGATTTTGGATTGTAATGGTAAGCAAAATTAAATTGTGATCAAATTTTTACAGAGTAAATAACAATTTGTTTGAGAAAAATTTGTGTAAACTCAGATCTATGGTGGACTCCACACGCAGTAATACCATGGGACCTACATGCAAGAATTGCCCAAATTTATCCAAAAGAAAAAGAATAAAAACGATCCGTGCGCTCTAATTCTACACTTTCCTTCCTTCTGCTAGACCTTGGTGCCGTCTGCCGCCTACGATGTCCCATAGCGATAATCTTCTCTTTCCCAGTCGTATGATCTGAAGCTTTACGGAAATTATTTCTCTTCGAATCCCAAATATTAAATTTCCGTTTCCAGTTTATCTGCTGCTATCTCAAATGGGTATTATTCACTTTTCTTTCTTTGTCTTTCTTTTTTTCTCCCCTTCGACTTGAATGTAACCTCGTATATTCAATTTTCTCTCTCCTTTCTTTTATGCGTTGTTTGATCAATATATGGTTATATGAAATAAACCCATTAGAGATTCATGCCATTTTATTGATTCTAACCCTTGTTTTTGGATTATCTATAATGGACAATTCAGATAGAGGTAAAATTCAAGTTGATCTAAACACAAATTGGGAAGAGGGATTTTCTCAGTTTGAAAGTGTTATTGCTTCTGGGAATGAGTTTATGCAAGTACAAGCCACAATTAGATTAGCCCATCTCTCAAAACACGCACCAGAACATGTGTTAGCTCGATGCATACCGATTCTGGCTAAGCTTCTTCAGATTGACAATTCAAACAATTTAAATCACTCTGTTCAAGAAGCAGCAGCTTATTGTTTGAAGCGAATTGTTTGTCAAGGTAATGGTGTCTTGGCCGCAGAGATCGCCCAATCTGGTGCTACAAATTTAATCTTAAGCTTGTTGCCCCAGTCCAATGATAGGTTTCGAAGTGTTTTGATAAAATGTGTTTGGTGTCTTGTTAATTTTGGTGATGTAAATCGTTTGATTGTAGCTAGAAATGGTGGGCTGGAGATCGTTTTAGATATGTTAAATTCTTGTAGGGTTGGAAACAGGCTTTACTTGTTGGAGATTTTGAGTGCATTGGCATTGTTAAGAGAGGTTAGGAGGGTGCTTGTTAGATTAGGAGGGCTTAGATTTCTTGTTGAGGCAGTTAGGTTTGGCAGCACGATATCAAGAGAGAGAGCTTGTCAAGCAGTAGGATTACTTGGTGTTACGAGGCGTGCTAGGTCTATGCTTGTGGAATTGGGAGTAATTCAGGTGCTTGTGGAATTATTTCGAGATGGAGATGGGACAACGAAGCTTGTTGCAGGTAATTCTCTAGGTGTTGTATCAGCTCATATAGACTTCATAAGGCCTGTTGCTGAAGCCGGTGCTATACCTTTATATGCTGAGCTTCTTCAAGGACCTGACCCTGTTGGCAAAGAGATTGCTGAGGATGCATTCTGTATATTAGCTGTTGCTGAAGATAATGCAGCTTCTATTGCTGAACACTTGGTGAGAATCTTAAGAGAAGGTGATGATGAAGCAAAAGTTGCCGCTTCTGATGTTTTCTGGGATCTATCAAGTTGCAAGCACTCAGTTTCAATTGTTCAAAACTCAGGTGCAATTCCAATTTTGGTTGAGCTTTTGAGGGATGAGAATGGTGAAGTTAGAGAAAAGGTATCAGGAGCTATTGCTCAGTTGAGTTATAATGAGGCTGATCGAGCAGCACTTGCTGATGCTGGGGCAGTTCAAACTCTCATCGAATTACTGCACGATGAGTCAGAGGAGCTGAAGGATAATGCAGCTGAGGCTCTAGTGAATTTTGGTAAAGATCCCCAGCAGCATGACATAATATTTGCGGCAGTTGATATTCCTTCTTTCCAGAATATGCAGGATAGAATGGCTCGACTTCGTGTGTCCGATGAGCACATGGTTAGATCACTGAGACGGATGAGCATTAATCAACTTACTTCGAACCCTGTTCTTACCTAATATAGTTCCATGATATATATATATATATCCTCTGCTGCCTGTGAAATGCTTAATTTTTAGTCAAGCTGATGGTACTATTTTAGTATTTTATTGCCATTGGAGTTCTTGTTTGATAAGCTTCCATGTGTTTCATAGGCTTGTAAGTTGTAAAGCTTTTCACACATTGTGACAAAGTGAATATGTTCTTTTGCATATTGCTATCAATTGTTAAGAAACATTTTTCTTTTTCCTTTGGGTTCAAATGAATGTTAATCAATACATATTCTGAGCTTGATTCAACATAGGTATGCTGGTGGGCGGAAAAATTTAAGCTGTTAAAAATTGGTTTTCAATTTTTGTTTCTATGAAACTGTCTTGCAATTCTGATGGTTATTCTTTATATTAGGTTTCTGCATGAAATGGTTACTACAAGTTCCATGAGTAAACTACTTTGCTGAAAGCCTCTGTGATCTCTTAATCAGATGATGAAATCTTTAAAAGCAAGCAGACGGCCATTTAAACATGGTAGAGCAGGGCAATATGGCTGAGTTTAATTTGGATGGCCTGAATTCTCATCTTCAGGGAAAACAACTGTACAGTGAATTCAATTGCATGAAAATTATTCTATAATGGGATCCAATATAATAAATGGCGAGTAAAATTTGAATAAAATTTCTTCACAGTACAAGACGGAGAAGAAATAATGTCCAAAAGAAAAAGCCTTGTCTGAACTGTGACAGAAAACTATCAAATAACTGTGCTTCAATTCATCATTGCTGTCAACTGAACTGAACCTAAAGTACCAAATTGATTTATCTTCAGATATTAATTTTTCATTTAATATATAGAAATAATATAAGTTTGAATAGATTGATATAGCATTCACATAGTTGAATATTAAATTAAATTTCTTATTTTTTATTTTATTCTTCCATTTGTTTTTTAAAAAATATGTTTAGTTCTCATTATGAAAGATTAAGTAAATTAAAAAAAATATCTATATATTAACATTTAATTTTAAAATTTAAAAATATTAGGATTATTGTATGCAGTTGTAATAGTATATATAGATAACTGAGTTGTAAATTGAACAGCAATCAAATGATACAAGGAGTTCTTTCCTCTCTAAATTCTCTTTCTTTTCCTTCTGTTCTACCTTTCCTCTCTCCTTTCTTCTCTTTTCTATGTTTTTTCTTCTTGTCTACCTATGGCTCTGCTGCAACAAAATAATTACTCATGTTTGAAGTTTTATGATAATAATTGTTGCTCCATGAAAAATACTTTTCATAAAAATAAATTTTTAAAAATAAGTTAGTTTATATTATTAATTAAAAAATTCGATAGAAAATATTTTCTGACCCTTCATGCCTTTATTTAATTCTCTATTTTCTTATTTTAAGCCTTGTTTGTTTAACTTAATTAAATCTAAATGAGAAATTTGATTTCATGTCTTATTGTTACTTATTGCATAAAAATTTAGTTTACATTAAATTTGTTATACTAAACTAATCGATGAATTTAAATGTGAAAAAATTATTTAATAATATTTTGAAAATAGATAATCACTTATTAATTTCTACAGATATATATAAAAGAATACATGCACATGAACGTCATGATGAGTGTATATTCAATGAGAAGCCCGTTCCTATGGGAGAGAATAATTTTTTCACTAAAAGTCATAAATGCATGTAAAATTATTAATAAAATAAAATTTATCTTCTACCAGAAAACCTAGACCACAAGTAATATAGAGGGCAGGTAGGAACTCCAGTCACATGATGGTGCAAGTTCCTGGATTAGTATCATAAACCACACTGACTAATTCGCAACGAGGAGGTTGTTGACAGTAATGTGGAGTTGGCGTCTTATCTTCATCTTTCTTTTTATTATCACCTTCCTGCTTCTTCTCCTCAGCTTTCTTCTCCTCAGGCTTCACTTCTTCTACACTTTCTATGGCTGCGTAGTTTATCTTCTTCCGAAGTGCTCTGGTCAAGCACGCTGCGTCTACTCTTTCTCCGATCACCACCAACTTATCTTTGTCATCTCCCTCCAATGCCACAGAATTCACACCTAATTATATCACCATTAACAAAACAATTAAAGATTAATTAACTTAATTATAATTACAACATATGATCATTAATTAATTGCAAAAGAAATCTCTCACCGTCTGCAATGGCAGCTGTCTTCAAGGCCTTGCTTCGGCATTTATCGCAACAAGTTGTCACCTTGATCACTATCTTTTGCTGCAACATTGTCAGTAAATAATTAATGCTAAGTATGATTATTACAAGTGTTTAACTATAATTAACTAACTTTTAGTTTTTCTAGCCAGCTGTACTTACCTTCATAATTTTCTCGAGCACCAAACAAGATGTTGGTTTCGTAGATTAGCGAGTGATGTTGAGAGAATAAGAAGAAAGAATCAAGAAATGGGTATTTATAGATGAAGAGAGAGATTAAAGATTTGCATGAGAAGTAAACTTGCACATGACTCGAAATTACTATCTGTGCATGGAATTTTAAGGAATGATAAGTTGGAGATCCACATTTCATGGGTTCAACGCATACATTATCCTAATTTATTACAATAAAATCTTTTGCTTAATCTTTGTACTAAGTACCCATTTCCTACATTGTTTCAAGTCAATATTTATTTAAGTAAATGGTAATGATCTCCACTGTTATCACACCAAGTCAACTACCTATAATTAAGTTGGCCATTCACATTGGAGTCCTTGTTTAATCAGCCAGCTCGACTGTTAGCAATTTCTCTAAAGAAAAAGATGGGAAAATATTAAAAAAACAACCAACTACGCATCCATGAAATGTTACGTTACAAATTAACTAGCTTTGAAATTATTATTGCATTAGTTGGCTAATATGGTTGAATACATGCATGTCTCTCTCTATCAAATGCATATTTGTTATGCTAAATTATTAGATGATCAAATTTTGAGAAAAAAGTTGAAATATACTACAAGAAAAATTTGACACGGTTTGAATTTGAATTGATTTAATAATTAACTATAAATTGGTAAGAAAATACCAATTTGAATATTTAGTTAATATGTAGTGGTATTACATTATGGCCCATCTTGAAATTGATACTAATTGGATAATTGTAAGGTGATAGAATAAAATAAAACTTTTATGACCCATCTTGATTTTCATTGTCAAAAGTTGTTAGAGAAATATCAACTTTTTTTTTTAAAAAAATTATTTTTAAATCTCTATAGTTAGTCAACTAACTACCTAATACCTCTATTTTTAAAAATAAAATAAATAATCATTGTCTTTTCAATTTACTAACTATTTAATTCTTTGCGGGCAGAATTATAAAAACTAAATAATGATATTTTTAAAATTACATATATTAATTAGAAAAGTCATTTTAATGACTTAAACAAACAAAAGGATTAAATGGGTAATAATTTGAAAAAAAATAAACACTTAATATGTTTTCAAAAAGAAAAAGAATAAATAAATAGTTTCACTAAATTATAAAAATTAAATAATAATTTTCTTTTTAAAGGCAAAGGCTATAACAATGAAAGGTGCTGGCATCCAATTAGGGGTAGAATAATCTGTAGCATCCAATCTGTCACGGCATGACCACGTCATTACGACCTTGTAACTTCCATTCTTGGTTTAGTTAATTTGTAATGAGCTCCACGATATGACCCATTTATTCAATATATATGCAAATTTGAAGAGTAGTCACTTGTACTGTATATTATTAATTTAGACTGTATATTGGAGCTACACCCTGAAAAATAAATTATTTACGTATAATAAAATTGATATTTTTAAAATTTCTCATAGCTTTGACTGCTATGCTGTCTTGAAGCTTGCTTGCTTGCTTGTTCAAAGTAAAATTTAAAATTTAAGCATATGATATGAAATATGTTGAATGTGAAGTACAAATAATGAAGGTTGCAGAATGAAGCAGAAGCTTTGAAAGGGAAATGAATATATGGTAGAAACTACAAGAATGAACAGTAACAAACGTGAATCTTTATCAGATGATAATTCTAAGACACGTGACAAACGAGTCCCACTTTTCAGTACTTCTCTGTCCATCTCACTTCACGTAATAATGTGGGCCTTCCTTTGATGTTCATCATCCTTCATTTGGCTGTTTCCCTCACCATCTGCAGTTTCAAATTACCAAAAAAAAAAAAAATTCCTTTATTCTTGATTTGGGTGCCCAAAAATCCAACTTAAATCAAAATTTGCCTCCATCTGATGCTTTTCTTCAACCATTTTTGAACATTATAAAAGCAAAAAGGCCACCAAAGTCTTGCTAAGATCCACAAGAGTATAGACAACTCTGTTCATGCCCTCCTGCTTTTCCTCTTCTTTTCCATTTATTTATTCATGGTGAGTAATGAAGACAACCCACATTGTTACTCAAAGAGCTTTGTGAAAATCGATCTACTTAAACTAACAGCCTAATGAATTTGATATTTGGAGGGAAAATTTTAAAATAATAAAAAAGAAAGAAAGGCATTATGCTTCAAAAACCTAGGGATCAATAATTTGGGGGAATGTTTGTCTGTCTGTTAAAGGCTGTATCTTTTGGAAAGAAACTAAAGCCACTATGTACTTTATTTTACTAAGTCTGAGAGAGTTAGGTGAAGACATTCCTAGATGTAGGGTAGGGTGCCCTTTTTAAGCACGCGCCTAATGGGTAAGTTCAAAATCAAAGTAAGAGATAGTGGAGGCCATTTGCCATTTGCCATTTGCCATCCACAAGAATCCAACTACAAGAGCCACCCCTGTATCCAATATCTCTCACCATGCCACTTCCATCCAACAAGTCAGGACAAATCAGAAAACAGGCAACGCTTTTGCCACTCTTTGCTCAGGAGCCCCTTCAGTGGGTTGGTTCACTTTCACTTTCTCTCCTTCCTATGGAATGATTGATTCAATCAATCCAAAAAAGAAAGAAATGAAAATGAACATCAATATCAAAAGTTATTCCCTGTTGCAACCCTTGTCCTTTTCTCCACATCCTGAATCTCTAATTTCTTATTGCACTTCAACTGAATGTTCAAACTATAAATAATAAAAACATCCCACCAAATGAGGCACATCTTCTCCAAAGCTATAGCAAGCTCATGGAGACAAGCCGACAGAGCATTACCTATCCTTTTATTCCTCTTTAGCAAGCCTTCCAAGAGCTAGCTTCCACTCTTATTTGGATTTTCTTTCCTGCCTTTTTATCCTTAAGAGGTCTTTTGGCCTCTCCTCAAATACACCAACCCAGCTTCTTAGGTTACCCACAGTGCCTGCCACACAACCTTTCCTTCTTGGACTTAGTGACTCAGCTGCCGATTCCACTTTTGCCTTTTACATCATTCAGAATCTATACTGAATGCATCACATATACACGTACTATATATAGGAATACAGAAATTCATGGCCTCATCAAAACAGCACTCCTATCATTCTCATTAACGGATAACACCAGTTCTTCCATCAATGGGTAGGCAAAACTGCGACCCCGCTATCATGCATTCCTCCATTGCCCTTCTGCAGGAGAGGTTTAGACAGCTGGAGAGAGCAAAGGAGATGAGGCAGCAGAGGGAGCTGTTAAGACTCTTCTCTGAAGCAGAGCAGGTGAAATCAGCCAAAGGTTATGAGCCATCCAGGCTTTTTTTTCACTCCGAGTTAATCTCTTCCTCGCCAGGGCAACCACTCCAAGCCTCTATCTATCTCCATTCAAATACGGAGAACAATCATACAAACCTCCGCATCAACGAGACTCCAGATTGGGTGAATATATGGTCCAAAAATACTGTCACACACATTACAAATAACTTTGATGACTCAGACGTTGATACCTCACTTCATCTGTGAAAAAATTTTACAATGTTAGTATCTCCCGTATTCTTGTTCCTTTATTCTGTTTCTCAAGTCCTTTTACTGCTTTCATGGAGCTGTAAAAATTGAGAGAGAGAGAGAGAGAGAGAGAGAGAGATAGATAGATGTAACTACTGTCTACCATGACTCTCATTGTCATCTTCATATTCAGCAATTACATTGGAATCAGAAAGACCATGCTCTGGTCTATTTTGGAACGAATCCTCATCATACTCGGTACCATCAGAATCTTCATCACTGCTCCATTTCCTCTTCATGATTCTCGGAACCAAGCGAGTTACTTCTTTGGCCTGGCCGTCATCATTGTTTTTTCGTTCAAATCGGACAGCACTTACTTTTCTGGCATTTCCAGCTAATATCTGCACCAAGACAAATTAATCACAGATATTAATTGCAATTCTGTAAGAGCTAACCACTATATAGCCTTTGCTAGACCCTGTGATCTGTTACATCCACAAAAGAGATGAACAAGAAGTCAATAAATTAAGTAATTCATAACATTAGGACCCCAGAAAATTTTTATTCATCGTTAATATCATTAAGACACTTCCTACTAATTTATTTCGATGAATGCATGCCTCACCAATCTGCTGGAGTATACCAAATGTAAAAGTAAGACTCAACAAAGCAATTTAACATGGGGAAGCAATGTTTTCTTGTCCAAGAAAAGGTTTGACATCACCATGTATCAGCTCAGCTCAAGTGCTCAACTCAATTACAATATAGTTAGCTGCATAAAATCCTTTTTATCCCTTCTTTCTTTTCAGGATCTAACTTTCTAAGATCTCTTATGGTGTAATGAAGCAGCGCCAACATTGCTATGAATAGGCAAACAGTTGAAATGTTGTCTGTACAAGTTAGTTGGATGTTATTGTATGGTAATGACTAGCAGCCTTCTACTGTTGGTTTTATTCAACAAACTTGCATGAAATTGTACGATAAGATGTCATTTAAGCAACCATTAATTCCATCATATTCACCCAACACCAAATGCCTTTTTTTTTTGGCTGACAATGGTAGTCTCATAAAGCAATAGTCTTATTATGTCTTGGCCGAACAACCCTTCCCAGTCCTCATAACAGGCTTGTGCAAATTATGGGCCAGCCCCAAGTCAGGCCTGAAGTTTGGACCTTGTCTCAGTCCTGACCAACCTATTCAGGCCTATTTCTTAGAGATGAGATGGAATGAGCTTAGAAGAAAAACTGCAGAAGCAAAAGTTACTGGACACACAGACACACAACTCACACCTTCATGCATAAATACAAACAATTTTGTGACGTATGTTAAGCTTTCAGAATAAGCAAAACGAGAAAGACAAATCAATATATACCTCCAGTTTATATACATGATGTTTTTCATTCTGATCCTGTCGTTCAGACTTCGCTTCAGCTTGCTCATCATCATCCTCTTGATTTTCCTTCTCAAGGATCACTTTGATGCTCTCACCAGTCCTTGGGATGTATCCAAATGCCTCACACACAAAACCTGACACAGTTTCATACTGATGACCCTGTCAATTGGAGAAGAAAGGAAATGCCAATGAGAAAACAGATATAAGAATTAATAATCAATATGAATGAGTAGTGGAAGTAACAAATCCATATAATTTAATTGCCCAATGAGTGGCCAAAGGTCATAGTGTAATAATGTTTTAAAATAAACATAATCGAGCTCTAATTTTGGGGCACCACGAATATAGCAAACTCTGCCACCTCCCCAAACTGCAAATAGCCAAATATTGCAGGCTAAGGCCCTCCCTGATGATTAATTTCCTACCATTATATGTTTTTGCACCGAGAACAAAAATGGTCAGTGTTAGTTATTTAAAATCTAATAAGATCATGTATTTTCACACTCAAAGTTTTTTTTTTACTTTTAATTCTTTTTGAACTGACACAAGTAATGTATAATCCTCATCCTGTTTGAATGAGAATATTCACTAGTTGAGTTGAAAGTGTATAAAATATTCAACCACTCAGTAAGCAAAGTTCAGTTTCTTTTTCCAGTTGAAGATTAGCATCTTTAAGAATTTTGGATAACCCTCTCGATTTGAGTATCAACAAAGAAAAACATCAAAAATATTTGAAAATCCCTAGGTAAAGCAGGTTAGACAACACAATTTGAGTAACATTTACCAGTAGTTGGCAAAAAAATTGAAAGCCTTGGAAAGCTTCTTGCACATTATTTTGCGAGTAAAATGAACAAATAAGTAGCAGAAAGAGGAGCATCTAAAGAGATTTTATCATATGCACAAGTAGAAGAATTGGCCTACAATAATTAAACAGTGCCAGAATAGTCCAGGATTCATGTTAACTGATCAACATACCAGGCAAGTATTATCTATTTTGGTGCTCCAGTAGCATACGCATAGAATTGTTCAATGTTCATTCTCAAAACCAACAATGAATAAACATACCTCTGGCATTTTGATATTTAGGTCTTCAGAGAGTTGATCAATAGATGTATTAGCATCGATATCATATATTCCCTCTGCTCGCATTACAATATAGCCAGTTTTCTTCTGTATCTCCTCCTATGATACGGAAACAATATCACCAAAATTAAACTTGTGTACTCATATGCTGGTATTAAATAAAACTGCAAAAACTTACTATATTTTCAGAACCAGAAAATTTTAACACCCTATAACAACCTCCATAGGTCCTTGATGACTCTTGTTCCATCAACTAGATCAACTAGAGTTTATTGACAACAATCTATAGGAAGAGTAATAGTATTTCTAATGTTTCTGTTCATGTTAGTGGTCACCAAGTTGTCAAACCCATATAGCAAAAACTATTATCCTCTTTTTGGGCAACAGTAATCATCTGCAAGTATACACAAATGGATAACAACATAAATATACAGAAACAACCACAAGACATTCTTTAGTAAGGATTGCAGCTTGCAACATGACATCTAAAGAACAAGATTAGCAAGACATCTTGCAGCTGCTATCTTTATCTCATCTTTGTCTACTCAACTCTGCAGCTTGCAGTTGATTTTCTTTTCCTTTACAACTAAACCAGAGAAATAAAATAGCTTCACTACCATTCCATCAGGAAGGGGAGTGTTATAGGTTATAGGAAGTAAATATGTTAATATAGGAAGTAAATATTGATAGATAGGTCAGTTGCTTAATTATAGGGATCATATAATTATAGGCTTGATTTGCCTTCATGTTTAGATACCGTCTCTCATGTATAAATAGGTTGTAATCTCTATTGTGAAACAACAACAAAATATTATATTTCTACATGGTATCAGAGTTTTGTTCATTTGGGTTACCCATAAAGGGTAATATTTGGAGACTTAGGGCTCCTATGTTTATTTGGGTTACCAATAAAGGGTAACATTTGGAGATTTTAGGGCTCTGTTCATTTGGGTTACCCATAGAGAGTAACATTTGGAGACTTAAAACTCTGTTCATTTAAACTACCAAGAAAGGTAACATTTGGAGATTTAAGGTTCTGTTAATTTGGGTTATCCATAAAGGGTAACATTTAGAGATTTAGGACTTTGTTTATTTGGGTTAAACATAAAAGGTAACATTTGGAGACTTAGGACTATGTTCATTGGGCACTGTTCATCGGGTACTATTCACCGGGTACTGTTCATCGGTTACTGTTCACGGATTCGAAATTTTATTCATAGTAAGGTGATTAGTCTTATTAATCACTCTAAATTTGTTAAAGAATTAATGGAGAATTTGAAATTTCTATATTCTGGCAAAGGGAATATTTCCCATATTTATGATGTGTGTAAGGCGTTTTACCGAGCTGAGAAAATGTGGTCTCCCGTTCTAGTGCTAAACCTGAATGTTGAGTCATGGCAAAAGCTGTTTGTGAAGTTTTGTGGTATGTCAACTATTGGAAGAAGTTGGGTTCACAAATTCGGTGTCTGCTAAGTTATATGGGACTCGAGTTCATTATATATGTAACAAGTTGGACATAATTAACATTTATGCTCCAACTTGAGGGGGAGTGTTATAGGTTATAGGAAGTAAATATGTTAATATAGAAAATAAATATTGATAGATAGGTCAGTTGCTTAATTATAGGGATCGTATAATTATAGGTTTGGTTTTCCTCCATATTTAGATACCGTCTCTCATGTATAAATAAGTTGTAATCTCTATTGTGAAACAACAACAAAATATTATATTTCTACAGGGAGAAAAATGGTTAGATGTTCCAAACAAATCTACACAACCATGAGAATAAAATAAGAAAATAAAAATCCACAAATCCACATGAGCTTATAATGATGCATAAATTAACTTTCAGCATTACTTTTGAATCATTTTCATCGAAGATTTCACCAACAATCTCCTCAACAACATCTTCCAGGGTTACTATCTGCTTTGTCCACAGAAATGAGAGAACAAATATTAGATAACATGAATATAAAACATCACAAGCATAATTGGGTATTTACATTGCACTCATACTTCTGTATAGAGAAAATAATAATAGAAGTTCAGAGAGTTCAGCTGACTGTTCAATTACATGGTGACAGTAATCTGTCTTGTCTGTGTCAATGTTAAACCTAAATCTCCTAGAAATCTTGTGTTAAAACACATTATATTAGTGTCAGGTACCTCAGACTGACTAGATTAGTGATCAACAATTGCCTATAGATATAGATTTTTGCATGCCCCTTTTCAGTATTCAGTTGGGCCTTATGACATCATATTTTTCATCTGATAAGTGAAAAGTTCATTGCTTTTGGATGTACTTAAAATCATTAAAGTTCTGTTAAATGAAGGTATTACATAACCTCCTAAACAATGAAGATTTTGATATTTGAAAATTCTTGTTTCTTCCATGTTTTTGCTTCATTTAGTTGCAGTGTTACTTAGCATGGAGCTAATTTCCATAGTATCTTCTCCATTGCAAGATTCTTCATGACTAATATCTTAACTTCCACTTTTGAATAATAAGAATTTAAACAAACTTTTAAATCACCAAGTAAAGAATCTAATAATGACACAGGCTATATGTCAACCATGAACTTCACTATGATGAAACATCTAATGTTAATGATCAGCTAAGGTTTGAACATACTCCAATAGTTCCACCATATTCATTAAGAACAACAGCCATGTGAACCTTCCTGATGCGGAACTCCCTAAGAAGATTCCAGACTGACATTGAATCTGCAAGGACACTAATTGTACTCACTACAACTTCCATGACAAAATCAATGAAATCAATAAAAATCATTCACCTAAAATTCAAAACAAAAGAGAGCTTTCAGTGGAATTACAGCATTGTCAACATCTTGAAGCACTTTATCAAGAAATAAGGTCCATCCTTGACAGTTTTCCTTACATCTTTAATTCAGGGTACTCCATAAAGCAGACAATAACTTTATTTTACTGATTAACTCGACAACAATCAATGAAATTTATCAAAATTTGAAAGAAAATTCACATTATAGCACTATCATCTCAGACAACTCTCTGTCTGAACTTAGTGAATGAAATTTTTACATAGCTAAAGTTCAATTGGCCAGTCCAAGACCAAGTTATATTATTTTTAACTTAAAATTTTCAATCTCAATTTTTATAACATCTGACAATGTTGAATCCAGATTCCAGACTGCCAAGCATTCCTTTAGTAATGGCCATCCAATAGCAAGTCAAAACCAATATCAGAGAGAAACATGTAGAAATGAACCTAACAAATGAGACAACTTTTCTAAGCAACAGATGCATAACAAGAGCTTTATTGACTTTGGATTCACCATGATATTGCTGAGACAAGGCTGTCTTTTAGCTGCCAATGATCGGGCAACAAGAGATAGACAGCGCCTGCACAACTACCCAAATGTTCTCCTAATTGAAGTAATAAAATAAAGTCCAATCCTAGAACAGATTTCTAAGAGGAAATTCTCAAACAAAATCAACCACAGGTTACAGAATGAGAAGATTACCAGGCACAAAATAAGCAGGTTTGTGAGCCATGTCTCCTACAGTTGTACTTTCTAGAAGCTCACCCTTCACAATTAGACAGATTGCAACAATACAATCAATAAACAAAGTGAAAGAGTATTCAAAGAGAGGAATAGGAGTAGAAATTGCTGACTTTCCGAACATAATCTAGCAGATCCATTGCATACGCAATACCCATGATATTGTCCACTCGCTGCTCAAAAACAGGAACCCTATAAAAATGTCAAAAAAAATTCTTAGCAGGTTGCTAAAAGAAATGGTTGGCATGAACTATTGTAGATTAATTTACCTTGAATACTGATGGGTCACCCACAACTCATGAAAATCAACAAGAGTCGCACTGGCATCAATTGCGACTACATCAACAAGAGGTGTCATGACCTCTCTAACATGTGTATCCTTGATCTCTAGCACATTTTCAATCATGTCCTGTTAAAGACAGGGAGACATTAGGGCACCTTAACCAAAATATGTAGAATAGGAATGCATTCCAATATTTTAAAGAGTCCCATAGAGAGGCTTAAATTGAATGATATGCAAAGGCAAGCCCATCAAGACCACAGATTATAGCAAAATGTGAAGCCCTGGAAGCTTTGAATGGAAACATCAACATTAGGAAACATCAATGCAATATAGAAAACCTCATGTCTGAGATCCATCTTTCAATAAAAGTTAGCTTGCTTCAGATTATCTCAGGGTAACTTATATTCATTAAAGTTCACTAGCAAACACAGGGACAGATACTATTAATAATTTAACATCATAAACTTTTCATGATTTCTCCTATGCCAAAGATTATATGTTGATGCTAGTTATTATTCTTGCATACCTGGAAACAAGTTCCTCACAATAAATCAATAATTTCTCCTCTTTTTCTTGCACAACAAACCAACACTGTTATCTTGTACATTTGTCATTACTTTTCACTGCATCCAAAAAGTTATTTGTTGATACATGTTATTATCCTTTCATGCTAGATTGCAAGTTCTTGTAAGTTCCTCATAACAAATTAATAATCTCTCTCTCTCTCTCTCTCTCTCTCTCTCTCTCTCACACACACACACACACACACACACACACACACACACACAAAGGGATTGATAATGTTAACTCATATATTTTTCATTATTTCCCACTATATAGAAAATGTCATTTGCTAACAACAGTTACTCCTTTCATTCACTTTTATCTATCACTTTTTTAGAAGTTATTTTGTCCCAAAAAATCGGTTTGAGAAAATTAAGTATTAATTCATTTCTTCTGATTTTGCTCTTATATCTACTAAACACAATAATTGCTTTTACACTTTTCTAAAATCTATATCATTATTTAACTTTCTCTCTCCCTTAATTATCCCACTTTTCTATTGGTAACTTAACAGAGAGAGCATTAATGAGATTGGAGTAATTAGGTTAAATAAAGAGCAATTCAGTCAAATTAAGGCATATTTTGTTACAATTTATATGATTCAATTATTTTCTCAAACAGTGTAAAAAAACTTAAACGATTAATAAAGGTAGATGGATGGAGCATTTAAACCTTTCATGCCTACATGGAGCGTTAAACCTTTCATGCCTATTGTCTAGTCGCAAATTACTCCTTTCTCCACACAAACACACACACACAAAATCTTTGAGCATTCTTCACATTCGGAGAAAATATTGTGTCAGAGAAGCAGATAAATGCATGAAAGATGATAGTCTGTCAGTAGCATGCTGAAAATGCATCAAGTTGAAAATTTTTCAGGAAACAAATAATAATTTTGATAAAAACCATAACAAGATTATTCTATTACTTGTTCTTCTTCCTCTATTGCCCCACTCAATTCTGCTCCACGCAACATCAACTTCAACTCGTCTTCTGTAACATATGGTTCACTACCAAAAAAGAAAATGAAAAAGAAGTGAAGAAATGGGGAAATACTAGTTCAAGAGCATAAACGAAATGACTTCAGAACCTTCTATTGACACAAGTATTAGCAACAGATCCATGTGCTAAACATAAAGGGGAAAAAGAAAAAAGAAGCAAAATATGGAAGAAGGATGCATGTATAGAAAATTTCATACTTCAAATAATATCTTGAATCACAATTGTAAAATGCTATTGCAATTTTAATCTAATGAACAAAATAATAGTGTGTGCAACAATAATTTCAACCATAAAACTTTTGCATGTCAGTTCTTAACATATTAGCATATCCTATATTGCCTAATATTCTTCTGCAAAAAGTCAGAGAACACGGTATAAGGTTCTTGAACTAGACAGCCATAATTCGGATAATAAATACAAATATTCTGGGAAAGGAAAAATAAATCTGCTTCCATGTCAAAACATGCAAGCTACAAGAAAGATTCAAGAAGTTTAGGATTGGTCACCTTCTTCCTTTTAAACCAAGTAACTTCAGCATTCCCATTGACAAGTAGGTGACAACTCGTCCCACAGGATACAACACCAGGGAAAGCCATGCCACTGGCCTAACCTAAAGGCATTACAAAAAGAAATTGGTAAGTTGCAGTACAGAAGAGCTACAAACCACAAGCCTAAACCTAAATTAATACATTAGTGAACAAATATACTAATCACACGTGCACTTACCACAAACCTAGCAACCTCAGTGGCATTGTGAACAGCTATACTTTTTGGAGTGATCTCAGTGAGGAGTAATACTGCAACCTAGATTCATTGAGGAATAACAAAGAGAGAACTGGTTAAAGACGAGACAAATATCCCTTTGGGACCCAAAGAGCTCAAGGATACGCTAGACACACACCTCTAAGCTCTTTGTCATCTCATTTATAAGGACCTTAAAAAACCGCATCACCATATTTTCGTTCTAGTGTAATCTTATATAATTATACATAAAGAGTAACATGCTGAAGGGCCATAAACACAAAACCCATAGAAGTAAGATTGACTGCTACACAGTGAAGTCCTATGTTCACCTAGAATAGGATTTTAATTATCTTACTTGAGGAACTTTAAAATTCCTTTCCTTCGCCTTCATCTCTAATGCATCACCTCATAAATGAAAAACAAACTTCATAAACAATCAAACAGAGATATATTTTCCAATTTTGTCGTTCATTTGACTGTTTCTGAGAGAAGCTCACTGAATATGTCACTCCTGTGACCATGAACCCATGGCTCAGCAGCTTAGACAACAAGAAGATCTATTCATCCTTTGGCATTTCTGTCTAGGTCAGCACAAGTTAACACACATACATGTAAAGGAAGTTTTTAACGTACAGTCATTACTCCAGTAGCTGCACTAACACCAGCTTCGCCAAATATTGCTGTGGCTGCATCTGTGACTAATGCAGTTGCCCCAATATTGACCACACTAAATACAGAAACAGAATATACAATAAGAAAAAGCTCCTGAACTCAAGCAGAAACATGGAATCAACTATGCTATAAATGATTTGAAGGTCAGTACGTCGTGCCAATAAGAATAGTTGTCAGAAACCGAGTAACATCACTGCGGAGCATTTTGAAGACACCATCATCAGGCTCTTTTTCAGCCAGCTCTCGGACCTGATAGATTTATGTTTGTAGACAAGTAAATCAAAGAAAAATCATCACAGAGGCGAAAAGAAAGAGGTAACCACATGCAAACATTGAACATAGTTGAATTTATAAAACACAATAAGTTATTTAGTAATCAAAATATATCATAACCTGGAATATATAATGCTGAAAAGAGATGTATATTACAGCTTAAAGTTCAATAAGTGTTCCTGTATTTATTGCACAAAAAATGATGCTACTTATGAAATTTTAATGCTGCCTACCCAATTTTAGCGTGTTGGACTTTAAATCTAATGAATCATCATTTTGCATTCAGCATACAATGTTCTGAGGCATGTCATCATTCAAAGTCAAGATTAATATTAAAAGAAAATTACATACTTCAACATCAATGCTCTAAGACCCTTGATCCCTTAATATGAGTACATTAAATAACATCAGGTTACACACCTGCACATCACTACATGTCATGCCGAAATAAGTTCATATAAAGTGTTATTTTTACCAACTATATCACAATGATGGGCAATTTTCATTTCCCTTCTTTTGTAAAAATGATGGAACAAACCCCAGACTTCAGAAAAATACCATCAATACTACTGCATTATATCGATCAAATATAGCCTTAGCGCAATATCACAATGACGCACCATGAACTCAAGAAACAAGAATTCTCCTGATTTCTTTTTCTAGATTTTCAACATGCATGAGTAAAGCGTGTACTCATCATGCACAAGACCAATTCAAGTCCACAAACAAACACTCACAAAATGTAAAATCCATCTGATCTTGGAGCTAGAAATCCATACCTTCCATGGCCACAACGTAGTTATAGATGTCTCAGCCATAGAAAAAAATGCTGACAAACCCAGAAGAGCAGCCAATATCAAACCCTGCTCCTTGAAAACCGTAAGAAGCTGAGAGAGCTTAGGCCAAGCACTCCTCAATAACAAAATGCTTTGCCCAATAACGCTATACCCAGCATTCACCACACCTTCAGCTGCAAAAACTCTTTTGCACTCGAATACCAAAACCCCACACACCATTGCACCCAAAACGAGGCCGCATTTGACCAACAATCTTATTAATTCTAAATTCACAACCGTAGCCGCATTTTGTTTAATACCCAGATCAGCATTAACTTTGCTTGGAGATTTTGAATGAGTTATAGCATCAGAAAAGCTGGTTGTAGGAGAAGCTGAAACACAAGGTGGTCTAGAACTGCACGGATAAGCATAATTTGATGGAATACGTGAAGAAAATTGATAGTTCTTCTGAGAAACCTTGACTGGTATGTTTGACACCCGATTGTAACGCAGAAGACGAGAGGATTTTGATCCATAAACGAACTGGGACCTCCCCAAAATTGAGGAGTCGCATGCAATTGCCATTAGTAAACCTCACCCAAAACCCAGAATTTCACTATAAGAAAAAATTACGAAAATTCTAGCCAAAAATTGGATGAGGTAATCCCAGTGTTATTGTTGGCACTACAACTGAAATGACAAAACTGGCAAATTAAACCGCAAATTGGGGTATAGATTTTGGTAAGTATACTATGTGAAGAGTGAAAACTGTTTTTGGTGAGAAAGCAAACGACAGTAACGAAAATGAAAAGAGGGTTTTAAGGGGTCAGAGATGGAGAGAGATATTTTATTTTCATACTGATGAAAAGAAGATGCTACGGAGGTGGCGATGGTTGCTGGCGAGTTTGAAGCCTTTGGCTGCGTCAAAGAGTTGGTGAGGTGGAGGAGATTCTGCAGAACAGCAAGTGGCAATGCATGTGAAATTACTCAATGTGCCCTTCTCTCTCCAAGTATATATATACATACAAAATGTAATTTAAAAACCAAAAAAAAAAATCTTAATATAATTAAAAATAAAAATAATCACCTTTAATTTCTTATTGACACTATTTAATATACTAATGATAAATTTTTTTAGAACTAAAAATGTATTTAAAACCGTGAAAAAACAATAAAAAATAAAATCTGAGAAAATTTCAATAATCACTTAGATAATATATTAGCAGCTTGAGATATTTAGCTAAAAGTAAGAAAATAAGAAAATGATATTAAGAATCTTTAATGAATTAGTTTCGTGTAAGTGTACAAAGAAATGAGTAAAGAATAAGTTTCATAATCACTAGAAAAACATCTTCATCTATGGAGATTTCCTATTTTACATAATTTTCTCAAGAAACACAATAACAACAAAAATATATTCCTTGAGAAGACAATCCATCACTGTGGAGTTGTGCTGTTTGCAACCCATTTTCCCTCATTCAGCTTTCTTTTAATTTCAGTTTTTGCAACTCGTATCAGGAATAAGCTTGCAAAGAAAATTGAAACAATGAGCATTAGGAAGACGCTGTTCCATCCTCTTGTTGAAAAATACCCTGCCAGAAGTGGACCAACAGCCGCCCCAACAGAACCAGTGCCATCTATAATTGCTGTAACAGTAGCCAAGGCCCGGGAATTTCCCCTGATCAAGTCCTGGGTACCAAGATCAGCCGCAACAGCAGTGGTGATCAATGCGTAAGGGCCATTCACAAGCAAACCAGAAAGCATCATCAAAGTAATGTTCATAGTCATGGACAGGCTCCCATAAACTCGGTACAAAATAAGGGCTGGAATTGATAATAACAAGAATACAATTGACGTTACTGCACGAGCTTCAATCACATCAGATATGTAACCAGCAGAAATTCCACCAAAGACTCCTCCAATGTCAAATATAGTAGAGAGAATACCAGCAGTTTTGTCTGATAAATGCACACCTGCAACAGCTGTAATTCCAACACAAACTTGCAATTAATCATTAATATCTAACATCTGAATTCAGGAACTTTAAGCAAGTTCAAACATGAAATATAATGCTTAAGCCATAAGCAGACTTTAAGAATTTCAAAACGTATCAAATTCAGAATATCTTCAATTTTCTATTTGTCCTAGTTTCATTCAGCACTTGTATGCAAATTCATGTAGATACCAGGAACTGAACCTATATCAATTGCTGAACAATGATTCATAAACAGGTAGAAGTAGAAGCAGAAGCAATTACCAGTGTGCCTAATGTAGAACGGCAGCCAATATAAAAAAGTATAAGCCACTAGCTTCGAAAAGAAGAGGCAGAAAGCAAAGGGTGCCACTCCAGGTAGTCTCCAAGCTGCCAAGAATCCAATGGCAGCCACAGATTCTGAATTTTCCATCCCAAGAAGCTTTGCTTGTTCTGATTCCGCTCTCTCTAAGGTCTCCCCTCCTTCCATTTCCACAGCCATTTCAATCTCCATCCCTGGAAGCTCAAATCCAATATCTTCAGGACTAACAACAAGAAACAAAAACACCAAAATCCCAACTAAAATCACCAAAATCCCAGGCACTGCAAATGACCAGCCCCATCCAAACTCCAAAACACCAGAAGCCACAACTGACCCAATAATGTTTCCTACTGAAGTATGTGAATTCCAAAACCCCATTATCAATCCTCTCTTTGCTTTCCCAAACCAATTCCCAACAACCGCCACTACACAAGGCCACCCTATAGACTGAAACAATCCACACAAAATCTGCACACCCACAAAAAATCCTAAAGAATGTATATCAAACCAATACCCTAATCCAAAAATGATGGTGAAAAGCCCACTACCTACCATTCCAAAAACAAGAAACAATCTCAAATCAATCCTATCACCAACATGTCCCGCAAAATACATCCCAATGGAATAGGCTAATAGAAACGCAAGATCAATCTCCCCAAGACGATGAGTTCCCTCCGGACCATTGAATGGAGGCCAACCAGTATCCATGGAGCTTGAATTGGGTTGAATTATCGAAGAATTTAATTCAACAGTTGGTCCGAGAACACTCTTGACGATACTGGGCGGCTTTCGAGAGGCATGGAAGGAGGCGTATGCCAAGAAGGTGATGACTAGGACGAAGATTTGGTAGAAAATCAGGGTTCTGGCCGGGGGTTTAAGGAATGGGAAAAGGGTAAGAGCTGGAGGTAAACTTGGGGTTTTGGATTGCATTTGTTATTAATCTTGTTCTAGTTCATACAAATTAAACCCCTGTTTAAAAAAGAAACTAGAAAGAAAAAAAAAAAAAACACTTCTGAATTTTACAGAAATTGTGATTAGACGGAAGGAAGATGGTGGATCTGAGTTAAAATTCCTTTTTTTTTTTTTCTCCAGAGATTGAGAAGAACAAAAAGGTTGAGTTTTTTCCGAACAATGGGGATGTCTGAAACTAGCTGTTTGATCTAAACGATCAGATCCCAGATTTTCATGTCCTACGACCGAGGTTCCATTTTTTCGATTATGCCCTTGGAAATATTTTTCCGCTATTTCATTCTTAGTTTTCAAAGGAGGCCCAGTTTGGGAATTGAGGAAGCGTAGATTTAAGACTCGTTGAGAAATTGTCAACCATTCTCCATATTCAGAATGAGCAGTGTTGGGGTCCGTTGGAAATTAATAATTAATAAATGTTTAGTAAATTATGTTTAATAATTATTATTGATATATAAAATGATTAATAAAGATATATATTAATTTATTATATTATATATAACAATTTAAAAAATTAAAATATAAATATTTTTATAAATGTGTATAATTTTTATTATATAATAATAAATATTATATCTAATTTAATTATTACTTATAGTATTTTTAATTTATGTATTATAATTTTAAATAATTTATTAATATAAAAAATTTTAATTTTAAAAATTTATAATTAATAATGATAAAAATATATAATCTAAATAAAAAATAAAATTAAAATTATTATCAATTAATAGTAAATAGTTCTAAAATTAGAATAATTCAAAATGCAACGAATAGGTATTATATAAGCCGTCTATTAATTAGTCGTTGGTTTTTTAAAATTTTATCAAATATTTATTTTAATTATTTAAATATCTATAGCCATATTATTAGTACATTAATATATCAATTTTTATAACTTTCAAACAATATATATCAATTGCATATATTTAATAAAATTACATTTATATTAAGTAATTAATAATTTTTTATAAATAATATTAACGTGCTAACGGTAAAATAGATATTATTATATTAGTTTCTTGATTTGTGTAACACGTGGCTCAGGCCTTTGACCGATTTTACAGGATATGGATCTTAAATTTATATCAGAAAGCGCTGATAATCACGATATTTCGTCTAAACTGCTACTTCAATTATCAATTTAAATTATATTTAGGGATTTAACATTCTTTTACCAGCAGAAATTTCAAAGAAAAATTAACTGAAATTAACTAACCAAAATACATTTAAGCTTTGAGCCAAGGCATAAATTCCAACAAAATTTATCCTAATTTTACTAAAGCATGACTGTAATAACCTTCAGCTGGCTAGTTGGTAACCTTAACTACGCCCTGGTGCTATGATTATGCGAGTTAATTTTCGTGGCCATCAACAAATTTTATTTCTGATGAACTGGGGTTTGTGAAGCTTGAACATTGAATCCAATTCTACTTCTCAAAACTGGATTTTGATCTCGACGAGTACTCTGCCACGAGTTGTGCAAATGACGACGAACTGTTTTCTAATAACCTAGTTGGAGTGTCATATTCCTCAATAAGCCCTGCACCATGAATATAAATCATCAACAACATTTTGATAAAATCAGAATTTGCTACTACTGCAAAACAAAGTAACATGCTCACCATGACTCAGAAGCAGAACCATGTCGCTATCGAGAACAGAAGTTATTCGATGTGCTATGGTTAAGACAGTACAATCAGAGAAGTGTTCCCTTAACGTTTGCTGAATCAAATTATCAGTAGCAGTATCAACTGAGGCAGTTGCTTCATCCAGTACCAAAACCTTGCTCTTCTTTAGTAGTACACGCCCGAGACACACCAGTTGCCTCTGACCCATACTCCAGTTCTCCCCATTCTCAGCAACTGCACCGCCACGATGATCATCCACAACATAAATTCTATGCCAATAAAATTTCAAAGATATGCACACTAGTTTTTAATGTAAGAAAAATACCGTCCTTTGTCTTTCTTACACAACGAACAGTAAGGGAGACTTCAATGCATATGACTACACAAACTAACTAATCTCATTAAAATTCAATTACTTGCATGAAAGTAATGAGAACAAACCTGTGGAGTCCAGTTTTTTATCCTTCTTCCTAACTTCCTCTCCAAGCTGGCACTTATCAAGCGCCTGAAACCGTCAAATATATATATATGTTAGCATGGGCCCTTCTTAGTTCATCAATTCTAGGAGACTGGGTATTAGATAGAAGAAGCCTTCTTCCACTAGAAACAATATAAACAACCCACCTCCCAAATTTGTTCATCTGTGTACTCTTCAAGAGGGTCCAGGTTACTCCGTACAGTCCCCTCAAACATGGTAGGATCCTGAGGAATAATGCTTAGCCTTGACCGCAGGTCGTGGACACCAATTGTAGAGATATTTATGCCATCAATTAAAATCTGACCAGCTGCAGGTTCAACAATTCGGAAAAGTGTTTGTATGAGAGTAGATTTACCGCTGCCTGTTCTACCAACTATACCAGTTTTCTTCCCTCCAGGGAAAGTGCATGTGAGACCTTGCAACACAAGTGGCATGTGAGGGGCATACCGGACCTACATCAGGTCATTTCAAATAATTAATCACATGGAATGAAAGAATCAAACATTAGTTGAACAAACCATGAAAACCTACCTGAAGATTACCAATATCAACTTCTCCATGTGATGGCCAATAACTGTTGGGCCGATTTTCTTCTACTACAAGAGGAGGTTCACTTGGAATAGACATATATTGAAGTATTCTCTCTACTGATATGATCTTATTCTCCATATTGCAAATACTCCATATCACCCAAGCTTGTAACATGTTTAAGTTGAGTCCATATGACACAGCTAATCCAGCAATGGCTTTAAAAGGGAAAAGCAGAAGAGATGTTATACAGGCTTGCCAATTTGTTGACAAAAAGGGAAGTGACAAATAAATATATAATTCAGGAACTACTAACCTGGATCGATTCCTTTTGGGAAAGAGGTTAAGAAAAACAAAGAGAAGGCAAATGTAACAGCAGAGAACATATCCAAGCGGATGCAAAGCCACTCCATTGCACCAGCAATATTAAACTTGGGCCGAGAATATGAATCCATCAGTTCCATATTTGTTTCTTGGAATCTGAATTGTTGATCGAAGCTCCTTATAGTTGTTGACCCTGAAATTGTCTCAGCAAAATGTTGGATAACTGGAGCTTTGCACACTCCAACCAAACGCGAAAGTTCTCTTGCAGAAGGGATATAATATTGCTGCACAACAACAAAATATTGTTAGAAAGCCTCAGTTTCTGTATAACATAATATCCTTGACAAATTTAAAGTGATGCCACATTTCTGATAGAATACTTGTGAAATTTAAGTAGTTATTTTATTTATTTATTTTTGTTGAGTTTTGCATCTTAATTAAGAAAGGGAAAAGCCAGATAACCCAAAAAATGTTGAAACAAAAAGCCCCTAGGGGAGTAAATCATCATCACAAGATATCATGTGGACAGTGAAGCATTGTTTCGCATATACTATCTGTCTGGGGAGACCTCAATGATTACCTGGTACCAGATGCTGGCAGCAATCACAGGTATAAAAACGATAAAAACTTGCCATGCCACCTGAGACATCACTGCAATGATTCCCAAAAGTTGGATCATTGCGATGGCAACAGACCCAACTTGATAAGGAATTTGCATGTCAACTGCACTTTGGTCTGTAGAAGCCTAATACCACAGAAACAAATCCATTAAGTGAACAAATTTCCACTGACTTCCATAATAACTAAGGCAGATAAGTCTTTAAGGAAAATACTAAATGATGCAAACAGACGCTGGCATTAAAAATACTTTAGCTGACCAAATTGTAGAGCATGCAGAAGGAAATTTACTTACTCTATTCAGGATTCGACCACTGGGAGTGGAATCAAAGAAGGACATGGGTGCACGGAAAATGCAGAAATGCATTCTATTGAAGAGTATAGTTGCAGTCTTGTACCCTACTGTTACAAGAAGTGTGGATCTGGCCAGGATGCAAAAAGAACTTCCAACAGCCAAAGCTACATAGACAACTATTAGTGTGTATCCACTAACAACAGGTTTCACATCCTTTGACACTGGCGTTGCCCAAGCCATCCAATAATTGCTACCAATTTGAAGGATCTGAAAGAGAATCTGTGCCAGCAAAATGAAGGGCACTAGAGCTCCTCCATATGCTGTTGTAAGATACTTCCAATATACTGGAAACCCAACTCTACCTTTTTCTCTCTCTTCTTCTTGAACAATCTGTCCTTTTGGCTCAGCTATGTCATCAGCTTTACCATTTTGTAGATCTTTGTTTTCTTCTTTCTGGGGAACCCCATTGGTACTTTCCACGCCATTATTGTCCTTGCTGATGCTTTCATTTCCAGAACCTGGCCCTGCCTGTTTCGAATCAAGTGCTGATAGAGCTGTCTTATGTGCACCAACAAGTTCCATAAAATCAGACCCTGAATTCAGAATATCATTATAATTTCCAGCCTGGGTAATCCTTCCGTCCTTCATGACCTATCCAAAAGTTATAAGGTGAACTCAATGAATCAACTAGTTGAGATGACAAGTCCCAAAAGCATTGAAGAAAGAGATGTGATTACTCACCAATATTAGATCAGCCGGAGGTAAGAATTCAACTTGATGAGTAACATAAATAACAGTTTTCGAACTCATTAGGCCAAGCAAAACTTCCTGTATTGTAATGATAGAACAAATATATTTTATTAGAAGAACCATTCTATTTTATGCACATAAAGACAACATTAAAGGAAAAATAAAATGGCAGACTAGCAGAAACCAACAAATTTTTTTATTTTATTGGAAGTGCATAACCGAACAACAAAATAGCCTGCAAATATGTCCAAGGGAATTAGGAAACAAAAATTTCCTTACCTTAAATAAATGAGATCCAGTATGTGCATCGACAGCACTAAAAGGATCATCAAATAGATAGATATCAGCATCTTGGTAGAGAGCCCGTGCAATCTGTATTCTTTGTTTCTGGCCACCACTCAGATTGATACCCCTCTCACCTATAACTGTTTGGTCACCAAAAGAGAGGATTTCCAGGTCCTTCTTCAAGGAACAAGCCTCCAGTATCCTTTCATACCTTTCTCTGTCCATCTTCTCACCAAATAATATGTTCTCCTCAATCTTGCCACTCTGTATCCAAGGTGACTGCGCAACATAAGCCTTTTTACCACACAACCTGACTGTCCCAGAGATCTTGGGGACCTCTCCCAAAATGCAAGAAAGTAAACTTGATTTGCCCGAACCAACAGTACCACATACAGCAACCCTCATTCCATGGAATACTTTAAAATTGATATCTTTTAATGTTGGGTTAGGAGAAGACAAATCCCAAGAGAAATTCCCATCAATTATCTCAATTGCAGTGTCAGAACTGCCTCTTGGAAACTTCTCTACAAGATCAGACTGTAAATCATCAAGACGGAGGAAAGATGCAATTCTATCAAGGGAAACCTTGGTCTGAACTATCATTGAAATTGTGTCAGGAAGATTATAGATAGGCTCTTGAAGAATCCTGAACGTGGCAAGTGCTGATAAGATCTTTCCAGACTCAAGTGGAATTCCCATAAGCATACAAGTACCAAAAGTAGCCACAGACACAAAAGTAGGAGCTCCCCAGAAGACAAAACTGACAATTGAAGAAGTGTAAACAAATTTCTTCAACCATCCCGCCTCAGTCTTCCGCAGCTCTTCAATTTTAGACAAAAACTTCATTTCCCAAGCCTGAAGCTTGAGGATTTTCATATTCCTCAAAATCTCAGATGTTGCCTTCATTCTTCTATCTTTACATTTCATCAGCTCTTCCTGAAAGTTCTCCTGTAATCTTCCCAATGGATAGTTCAGTAACATGACAATAACAGTTGCAACCAAAGCAGCAACAGATGCAAGCCCAAGATTTTTATACAATATGAACAAGGCCAAGGCAACTTGGATAATGACTAGCCATGGATCATGCATATACCAGCTAAAGTCACCAATCCGCTCTGCATCAACGGTCATAAAATTGATGATCTCCCCACTAGTGTGGCCCTGCTTTGACTGGCATGAAAGGGTCAAACCTTTGTTGTAGATCATTGCCACAAGTACCGCACGCATTCTAATTCCAATTTGTTGCAACCTAAAGAACCAGTGCCTCTGTGAGAGGCACTCCACAATTTTTGCAACCAAAAAGGCTGAAGCTAGAAGATATCCCTGATTTTTGAACTGTCCTCGCCCACTAAGACATTGAACAAATGCATCTATAAGGTATGGACCAACATAAGAAGCTGCCGTGTATAACACCGCCAAAAATGCTGTCCCAAGAATTTCCTTCCATGCTGAGAAGAACAAGGCCTTCACGAGCTTAAACGTGGTAACTCCATGAGAAGCACCACTATCTGACTCAAGCTTATTTCTGAAAACAGGAAATGCCCCAACTACACTATCGCCACTATGGAGTTGAGGAACATCCTCAAGGTCTAAAGTTTTCTTATTGCCAAGAGCAATTAGAGAACCAACCCAAGAGAAGGTAAGGATACTGAAGAGACCAGCATTTGAGTAAGGAGTTACAGTGTCACCCCCTCTAGACTTAGTTGACTCTGAATTATTACTCGACTCTCCATTCAATAAGGGCTCTTCGAGAAGGGTGTTTTTACCCTTAATTTTCAAGAACCCCGCATAACAGAGAAACAAACCAGCTAACACAGAGACTGCATCCGATGCTAAATACTGAACTTGTAAGGACACGTGTTTTCCATAAAGAACAAGGTCCACAACAATACAGTAACAAGAAAGAGAGAAATAGAAGCCCCACCAAACTCTCAATAGAAAGGGGAACGTAGCGTTAGCAGAATCAAAAAATTGGTTGTGCAAGTAAACAGAAAGTGCACCCCAAGAGATTGTTCTAAGAACTAAATCCAAAAGGGTTACGAGTTCATCACTAGACCAACCATCTTTATACCAATAGAAGTAGCTGAATAAACACCAGACAAAACTAAACACCGAAACACCCAAACAACAGAACACAGTCTGTTTGTAACACAAAACTCTCTCATTCTCATTGAACCCATCTTTAGAACCTTCGCTATCACCCACCCAAAGTTTCTTCCAGACAAACAAAACGACTAACACAAGTAACAAACCTAAGTGTAACGAACCAGAAAATCCGCGTAGGAAAATGGGTTTTAAGAGAAAATCAGTACCTGAATACATTAGTGAAGGTGAGTGTGAAAGAAAAGCTAGCATATCACGCCTCAAAGAATCAGCAAGTTCCATACTTGAGAGGTTTTTCAAGGTTTTAGCGAAATGGGTGTCCGGCAGAGTAGTTGGTTTTTCTTTCTCCAACGTCAATGAAATATGAAAATTTTAATCTTATCGCGGTTGCTATATATAATATCGAGGTACTGTATGCTTGCGACAGTATTCTTCCGCCCCAAGATTAAAAAGAAAGAGCAAAATTAAAAAAGAAGGTCAAATATGCAACACTTGAGGCGATGAAACGTGGAGAGCAAGACGTTGCAGGAGTGACGGAGATTCAGAGAGCGAAGGGAAGAACGAGGCAAGAAAGCGACAACAAGAAACTTGCGCCTTTTCTACGAAGGCGTAAAAAACTTTCTAGGAAAAGCGAAGTGGGAAAATGGGAAATCCCGTTTTATTTCTGTTTGCCCTTTTTATTTTTATTTTTTATATTTTTATTTTATATCTCACAATTCCCAATGATACAGCAGCCAACAAAGACCTAATCACTTCACCACTGATGGAATGTTTAGTAAGATCTTTTTTATGGTATAAAAAAAACTAATATTTTTTTAATAATTAATTAAAAAATTATTATTAATTAAAATTTTTAATTGAATTAATTTTTTATTTAAATCAAACTTTATTCTATCAAGGTTTATCTATATATTTAGATAAATTTTATAATTTATTAATATATTTTTAAATTCTTAATTCTATTTAAAGTTAAACTCTAATTAATTTTATCTTAGTTTTTTAAAAAATGATATTACACTTTGAAATAAAATTTTATTAAAAAAATTATTTAAATTAAAAAGTTAGTTTACAATTTTTAAAGATTTTAAATCATTTTTTATAAAAGCTATTTGAATATAACTTCACAAATTTTAATTAACAATCATATTTTTTATAAAATATTAATTTAACAAATATAATAATAATAAATAAATAATTTATAATAATACAATAATAACTTTTAACTATAATACATAAAAGAGAAAATGGAAAATATGAGAATTTTTTAAAATATATATAATAATATTATAATTTTAGTAATAAAATGTCATCACAATCCAATAAAATTCAATTTTTTCCATTTATATCTATATATGAGCCAAGATCAATTTGGAAAATCCCAATATAATTTAAATCGGTAAGTGATTTAATTAATAAAAAAACATTTTCTATCTAAAATATCTTTTAGAAAATAATTTGTTCAAGAAAATTATTTATTTTCTTTAAAAATAACTTAATTTTTTTTGCATGAAAAATAATTTAATTTCTAAAATTTTATGTTGCTAATAAAACATTCATTTTATTAAAATATATTATACTATTATAATAATTTATATTTTATTTGTGTAACTATTTTATTATAATATTATAATAATTTAATTGCTTAAATTTGAATTGATTTATTTAATATATAATTGACTAATAACTAATTTAACAGAATTACAATGGAATAAAAAATTCAAAAATAAATTATTCAATTTACCATAATATTATAAAGCTGACGCAGTAATGGTGACATTCACAGCCACTCTCAGAAACAAGAGGCTGTGCTGTGGCCCACGCTTATCTCAATTCCTTTTCCCCGCCGGTGTTTCAGAACATGGTCTTCTGTTTGCAAATTGTTCCACTGCATTTATCATGAAAATGACCTAAAATTTCTTTATTATTAGTAACGGACTTTAGCAGGATTGGTATGGACTACCGTCTCTCTAAGAGTTTAATTTTTTAAATAAATATAAATTTATTTTTAATAAACTGTTATATTTAATAAAATATGAAAATATTTATATTTATAATAATCAATTGAATTTTATTTGTAAAAAATATAGTTTTCAAGATGGGCTCCACACCATTCGGAAACATATTTTTAGTGAGAGACCATAATGTAAGGACCACTGGTCAACCAACAAAATTTCATTTAATTTATGAAAATGGGCAAAAATTCCACACCCACACTCATAAAGTCAAGACTGAAACAGCAGGCCAATAGAATTATTTGATTTTCTTGGTTGACAAGAAATGGAATCATTTAATTTAAAATTGACTTTTTTAAATTGAATAATAGATTACACAGGATCTCTCTGTCCATACTATTCATTATTAATAAAAATTATTTGTTATTTATAAGTATTTTTAAATAGAATTCATGATAAGATTATTAAAGTTTAATATATTAATTATTTTTCTTTTAAGTTATTATGTATGGCTGCAAACAAATTGGGAATATGTAATAAAATCTAAGTTTGGTTAAAGATATGTTTGCTTAATTTGTAATAAATAATGTGTTTGGTATACATGAATTAAAGCTTATTCATTACTATTTTTTTAATGGATGTAAAGAAATAGTTTTCAGAAAAGAGGTTAAAAACTAATTCAATAAAAAATTATTAAATAAATCAAAATAAATTAAACCATCCAATCATGTCAATCAAAACAAGAAGCTAGACCATTCACTACATAAGACAACAGAATAATTAAGTAAAAGACAGAACCGCCAACCGCCATAGCAAGCATGGCAAACGGCAAAAAATAAAAAAACAGAGACATGTAAAATAGAGAAATAGAGGGAAATATGTAATTGGTGAGTTATCCACCGATTAGAATATTCGGGAAGGACAATTATTCTAACAAAAAACTCTGTTTAAAAAAGGTGGTTACTCTAAAAAAAAATTCCCCTGCCCTTATCTTAAATAAGAGGATGAAATGAGTACCCCTCAAAAACAAGAAAAACAAGCAAAAGAAAAAACAATAAAGAAGAAATCGGTAAAATCAAATCCAAAAATCCAAAGTTTCTCTTTCGCTTGTTATTTCACCTTGCTTTTTTTCCTCGGCATTAAGAGAAAATTCTCTTTGTTTAAGTGTATGTTGGTAGTCTTTCTTTCTTTCACTTAAACTTTTTTTTTTTTTTTCGTAAATAGAAAAGATGATTCGACTTTCATATCTATTAATAATTTGATATAGATGTAAGGTTTTTTATTTAGTTAAATAGTGAAATTCTTAATAAAAATAATTTTATTATTATGTTAATAGTATTTTTTTCTTATTATTTTATTTTTTTATTTTAAAAAAAATCACCCGCTAATAGAAGCTCTTATTAATTCTACTCCAGTCTAAAATAGTTCTATTCTCGAGTACTATTCATCTTTTTTAGAGTCAACTTATTAAAAAAATATACTTAAAATCTTAAATATTTATTTTTTGAAACGGAGAATTAGAGAAATAGAATATAGACAGACCTGTCAGATGCACTATCTTAAATATTATTAAAATTTATATAATTATTAAGAAAACCAATTCTTAACTAGATTTTTAATATTAAAAAAATTAAATGAGTAAATTGAACACTTTATAAGAGTAATGTTTTTTTAAAAAAAAAATATGAGGTGCCAGTCACTGCATAAACCAGCAAAGAACAGTGCTAACATTCTTTTGGCAACAAAAAATTGGAAGAAAAAGAAATCAAATTAACCAGCTAAATTGTGGTTTACACCATCAATATAAAGCTTATTTCAGTTAAATTGTGGTTTATAAAGCTTTATAATTCAATGTAGTGAACTTCTCAATGCTGGAGTTTGATCTTGCAGAGTACTCTGCTACAAGTTGTGCAAACGATGATGTCTTGTTTTCTAACAACCTAGTTGGATTGTCATATTCTTCAATAAGCCCTGCACCATGATTATGAATCATCAAGAACATTGTACATTAACAAAATTTGCTACCATGCTAAACAAACAAACCTGTGCTTACCATGACCCAGAAGCAGAACCATGTCGCTGTCGAGGACAGAAGTTATTCGATGTGCTATGGTTATGACAGTACAGTTAGAGAAGTGTTGCCTAATTGTATGCTGAATCAAATTATCAGTTGCAGTATCTACTGAGGCAGTAGCTTCGTCGAGTACCAATACCTTGCTCTTCTTCAGTAGCACACGCCCAAGACAAACCATCTGCCTCTGTCCCATGCTCCAGTTCTCTCCATTCTCAGTAACTGCAGCACCAGGATGATCATTTATGACGTAAACTCCAGAAATTTTTAGATGGACTGGGTCATATACCCAGAGACATTGAAGTGGATTTCATTTTTTTTTTTTTTCCAAGGAACAAATAAAACCCTTTTATTTGTACAGTGACTTGGTCCACGATGGACCGGGTCCCAAGTATTTTCGACGATGATATAGCAAGCAATAATGGTGGATATCACCGCAAAAGGCCAAACAACCAAAACCAAACTCTAATTCAATTACGTACTTGAAATTTATAAAAACAAACCTGTGGAATCTAGCTTTTTCTCCTTCTTCCTAACTTCATCTCCAAGCTGGCACTTATCAAGAGCCTGAAACCATTGAAGTATACATGTCAGCACATGCCATTCTTAAAGTTGACAGTTAAAGAACTCCTCTGGTGGAAATAACAGAAATAACCAACCTCCCAAATTTGTTCATCCGTGTACTCTTCAAGTGGGTCCAGGTTACTCCGTACAGTCCCTTCAAACATGGTAGGATCTTGAGGAATAATGCTTAATCTTGATCTCAAGTCATGCACACCAATTAATGAGATATTTATGCCATCAATCACAATCTGACCAGCTGCAGGATCAACAATTCGGAAAAGTGTTTGTATGAGAGTTGATTTACCACTGCCTGTTCTCCCAACAATACCAGTTTTCTTCCCTCCAGGGAATGTGCATGTGAGGCCTCGCAACACAAGTGGCATATGAGGAGCATACCGGACCTAAATCAGGTTCTATGATTAAAAACATTTAATAAAAGAATCAATCATCCATTGAACAAAGTGAAAAATTACCTGCAGATTATCAATATCAATTTCTCCATGTGATGGCCAAGAATGGTCTGGTTGATTTTCTTCAATTACAAGAGGAGGCTCACTAGGAATAGACATGTACTGCAGAATTCTCTCTACTGATATGATCTTGTTCTCCATATTGCAAATGTTCCATATCAATTCAACCAGTAACGAGTTTAGGTTGAGCCCATAAATTACAGCTAAACCAGCAATGGCTTTGAAAGGGAAAAGCAGAAGAAAGAGGTGTTACTCAGACTCACCAACTTATTGTTAAAGAGATGAGTGACAAATAAATATGCAAGCCAGGAACTACTAACCTGGATCAATTCCCCTTGGAAAAGAGATTAAGAAAAACAAAGAGAAGGCAAATACAATAGAAGAAAGCATATCCAAGCGGAAACAAAGCCATTCAATTGCACCAGCATAATGAAATCTGAGCCGAGAATATGCATCCAACAGTTTCATATTTGTTTCTTGGAATCTTGATTGTTTGTCAAAACTCCTTATAGTTATTGACCCTGAAATTGTTTCTGCAAAATGTTGGATAACTGGAGCTTTGCACACTCCGGTCATCCGAGAAAGTTCTCTTGCACAAGGGATGTAATATTGCTGAAAATGAAAAAAATTGTTAGAAATCCTCAGTTTCTGAACAGAATAGTATTCATTATCATGAAAAAATGAAAGTGAAGCTATATATAATCACATGCTATATAAATGTTATTTAGTACTTACAAAAGTTCATCTTAAGGAAGAACTGGAACACACACATAACAAAGAAGTTGGTATAAGAAGCAACTTCAAATACAAAACAAGTGTTTGGAGATATCAGGAGGATTACCTGGTACCAGATACAGGCAGCGATTAAAGGGATAAATAGGATAAAAAGTTGCCAAGCTACTTGAGACATCACTGCTATGGTTCCCAAAAGTTTGATCATTGAAAAGGCAACTGCCCCAACTTGAGATGGAATTCCCATGTCGACTGCTCTTTGGTCTGCAGAAGCCTAACATAGCAGATGAAACATCCATTAAGTTGTCACAAAATTTCCACTTTCATTCACAGGAACAAAGACAAGGAAAAGTAAAGGAAAATATAAAAACGAATGCAATGTAAATATTAAGCCACCTAATTGAGAGTGCATACAAGAAAATTAGCTTACTCTACTTAGGATTCGTCCACTGGGAGTTGAATCAAAGAAGGACATGGGCGCGCGGAAAATGCAAGAATGCATTTTATTGAAGAGCAGAGTTGCTGTTTTGAACCCAGATGTTGCAAGAAGAGTGACTCTGGCCAGGATGCAAAAATAACTTCCAACAGCCAAAGCTACATAGACAACTATTATTGTGTACCCACTAACAACTGGTTTCACATTCTTTGACACTGGAGTTGCCCAAGTCATCCAGTAATTGCTTCCAATCAGAAGGATCTGAAAGAGAAACTGTGCCAGCAAAATAAAGGGCACAAGAGCCCCTCCATATGCTGTTGTAAGATATTTCCAGTAGAGTGGAAACCCAACCCTACCTTTTTCCCTCTCTTCTTCTTGAACAAGCTGTCCTAATGGCTCAGATATCTCGTCAGCTTTACCTTTTTGTAGATCCTTGGTTTCTTCTTTCGGAGGAACCCCACTGGTACTTTCCATGACATCATCGTCTTTTCTGAGGCTTTCATTTCCAAAAGCTGGCCCTGCCGGTTTTGAATCTAGTGCTGATAAAGCTGTGTTATGCGCACCAACTAGTTCCATAAAATCAGAACCTGAATTGAGAATGTCGTTATACTTTCCAGCCTGAGTAATCCTTCCATCTTTCATTACCTAACCAGAAGTTACAAATTGACTCCAGTGATTTAGTTGACAAAATAAATCCCAAAAAGCATTAAAGAAAAGAGAGGTGATTACTCACCAATACTAGATCTGCAGCAGGTAAGAACTCAACTTGATGAGTAACATAAATAACAGTTTTGGAGCTCAATAGGCCAAGCAAAACTTCCTGTCATGCGATTATCAAATATGCTTCATCAGAAGAGCTGTTACTATAAATAAAATGAACAGCAGACCAAAAAGTAAAATGACAGAACAGCACAAACTAACATGCAACTATTTTCTGAGATTGGAAGTGCATAAATTGAAAAACAAACCATAGCCTGAATTATGTCCAATGGAATTAGGAGCCTTGGTTATTTACCTTAAATAAATGAGATCCAGTATGTGCATCCACAGCACTAAAAGGATCATCAAAGAGATAGATATCAGCATCTTGGTAGAGAGCTCGTGCAATCTGTATTCTTTGTTTCTGTCCGCCGCTCAGATTGATACCCCTCTCACCTATAACTGTTTGGTCACCAAATGAGAGGATTTCCAGGTCCTTCTTCAGGGAACAAGTCTCCAGTATCCTCTCATACTTTTGTCTGTCCATCTCCTCACCAAATAATATGTTCTCCTCAATCTTGCCACTCTGTATCCAAGGTGACTGGGCAACATAAACCTTTTTCCCGCACAACCTAAGTGTTCCTGAGATCTTGGGTACTTCCCCCAAAATGCAAGAAAGTAAGCTCGACTTGCCTGAACCAACAGTACCACATACAGCAACTTTCATTCCATGGAATACTTTGACATTGATATCATTTAATGTTGGGTTAGGAGAAGACAAATCCCAAGAGAAATTCCCATCAACTATCTCGATTGCCGTGGCAGAACTACCCCTTGGAAACTTCTCTGCCGCATCAGACTGCAAGTCATCAAGACGGATGAAAGATGCTATTCTATCAAGGGAAACCTTGGTCTGAACTATAACAGAAATTGTGTCGGGAAGATTATAAATTGGCTGTTGAAGAATCCTGAATGTTGCAAGTGCTGATAAGATTTTTCCCGACTCGAGTGGGATTCCCATAAGCATACAGGCACCAAAAGTGGCCACACCCACAAAAGTTGGAGCACACTGGAAGACAAAACTAACAATTGACGAAGTGTAAACAAATTTCTTCAACCATCCTGCTTCAGTTTTCCGTAGCTCTTCAATCCTAGACAAAAACTTCATCTCCCAAGCTTGAAGCTTGAGGATTCTCATATTCCTCACAATCTCAGATGTTGCTTTCATTCTTTTATCCTTACATTTCATCAAGTTGTCCTGAAAGTTCTCTTGTAGTCTCCCCAATGGACAGTTTAACAACATAACAATTACAGTAGCAACAAAAGCAGCAAGAGACGCAAGCCCAAGATTTCTATACAATATGAACAAGGCCAAAGCAACTTGGACAATGAGCAGCCAAAGATCATGCATGCGCCAACAAAATTCAACAATCTGCTCTGTATCAACAGTCATAAGATTGATAATCTCCCCACTAGTGCGGCCCTGCTTTTCCTGGCATGAAAGGGTCAAGCCTTTGTTGTAGATCACTGTCGCAAGTACTGCACGCATCTTAAAACCAGTTTGCCGGGTCCTAAAGAACCAGTGCTGCTGTGAGAGGCACTCTATAAGTTTTCCTACCAGAAAGGCGGAAGCTAAAAGATATCCCTGATTTTTTAACTGTCCTCTCCCATTGAGACATTGAACAAATGCGTCTGTAAGGTATGGACCAACATAAGTAGCTGATGTGTAGAACACCGCTAACAAAGCTGTCCACACAATTTCCTTCCATGCTGAGAAGAACAAGATCTTGACAAGCTTAAATGTGGTAACTCTATTAGACTGGAGCTTATTTATGAAAAAGGGGGCTACCGAAACCACGCTATCGCCACTATAAAGTTGAGGAACATCCTCAAGGTCTAATGTTTTCTTATTGCCAAGAGCAATTAGAGTACCAATCCAAGAGAAGGTCAGGATACTGAAGAAACCAGCATTTGAGTAAGGGGTTACAGAGTCACTCGCTCTAGACTTAGTTGACTCCGAATCATTGCTTGCATCACCATTCAAGAGGGGTTCTTTGTTAAGGGTATTTTCATCCTCAACTTTCAAGAAACCCACATAACACAGAAACAAACCAGCGAACACAGAAACTGCATCCGATGCTAAATACTGAACTTGTGAGGAAACAAGTTTTATATAAAGAACAATATCCACAAGAAGACAATAACAAGAAACTGAGAAATAAAAGCCCCACCAACCTCTCAAAAGAAATGAGAACTTTGTATTAATTGAATGAGAAAATTGGGTATACAAATAAACAGAAAGTGTACCCCAAGAGAGTGTTCTAAGAGCTAAATCCAAAAGGGTTGCTAGTTCATCACCGGACCAACCATTTCTATACCAATAGAAGTAGCTCAACAATCCCCAGACAAGACTAAACACCGAAACACCGAAACAGCAAACCAGAGTCTGTTTATAAAACAAGACTCTCTTATTCTTATTAAATCGATCTTTAGAACCTTCACTATCACCCACCCAAAGTTTCTTCCAGACAAACGAGACGATCAACACCAGTAACAAGGCTAAGTGTAATGAACCAGAAAACCCGCGTAGGAAAATGGGTTTGAAGAGGAAATCAGTTCCTGAATACATTAGTGAGGAAGAGTTGGAAAGAAAAGCTAATATACCCTGCCTCAGAGAATCAGCAAGTTCCATTGTTATAAGGTTTTTCTCCAGGTTTTGAAATGGTTGTTCAGACTGTCAGAGAAGTTTGTTTTAAAGTTATTGGTATTAACTCAGGGAGTAATAAGGACGAATCCACCCCTCAGGAGAGATAAGGATGCTGTGTTTAGGCTTGAGTACGGGAGTGATAAGGTGTAATTTGTAAATAATGTTATTTGGATGAGTCTTTGTGGTTGAGATTCTTTGGGTGATCCGTTCTCTTTCAAGTGAGGTTTTTCATTATTTTTCTCCACTTTTCTAGCAAACTTAGTTATTAATCTTTTATTTAAGCTGAATGTATACTGATATTCTTTGTGTTATGAAGTCTTCACATTAATAAAGAATACTTCTTCTTCACTTTGTTATTTTGGTATCAGAGCATAACGATCTGCTCGCCATGGCTTCTACTCTAAATGTAGCCAATTTTGTAACCCTCAAACTCAAGCAATCAAACTATCCCTTGTGGAGAGAACAACTTTTGAGCTTAGCAGAAAGTCAAGAATTGTCAGATCACCTGACTACTGGCTTCCCTGAAGATCAAAAATTCGTTACCCCTCCCAACCCAATCCCAGAAAATTATCAACCACAACACTCAGACGTCTTCAAAGCATGGCAAAAGTCTGATAGATTACTTCGTGGGTGGATTTATGGCACCCTGAGCGAGGAATCACTCGGACTTGTCATCGGGCTAGAAACAGTTCGAGCTGTTTGGAATGCATTGAAGGATGCATATGCCCAAAATTCTCAAGAGAGGGAGTTTACTCTCAGACAGCAATTGACCTATTTTCGCAAAGAGGAAAATCGGTCCATCCCTGATCATCTGCGCTTATTTAAAGAACTCTGCGATAGTTTAGCCGCAATCGGAAAAAAAGTACCGGACGAAGAAAAAGTCTTTTGTCTCCTCACAAGTCTGGGACCCCAGTACGAGACGTTTACTACGACGATGCTTAAACCACCGCGACCCAGTTTTAATGAACTGGTCTCTCAACTCAAGAACTTAGACCAGCGTCGACAGTGGTTCTCCACACAAAGCGAAACGGGTCTCGAACAAATCTCCCATGTCGCTTTTTATGGAAATCAAAGAAATTCCTCCAGTAAGTCTTCAAATCGGCAACCCAGGTTTAATTCCCAAGGGCGTGGTTTCCAAGCCCAGCAAACACAAAACTCTTTTTCAAACAAGGATTCATATTCTTCCCAACGACGACCTCCCCCGACAGGTCGTAGACGGATGACACAAGCAGAACGAGAGCAATACAAGAACGAAATATGCCAATACTGCAACAGAGAAGGTCATGTCGCGAAGATCTGCTGGTGGATTCCACAAGAAAAACAAAGCACACCTGCCCAAGCACTTTCGGCACTCACATTGGATACAGACGTCATAGATACAGATTGGGTTGCAGACTCAGGGGCGTCAAACCATATGACAGGTAACAAAGGTTTATTACATAAATTAACAGACTATTATGGACCAGATTCCATAACCATCGGCGATGGAACATTCCTCTCCATCGATGGTGTTGGAAAGACGTCTATAGAACAGAAACAAAAATTACCACTTTCAAATGTACTCTCTGTTCCAGCTCTTCAAAAAATTTACTTTCTGTAAGTCAATTAACAGACGATTATGATGTGAATTGTGAATTTTCTAACGTTTCGGTTTCTGTTAAGGATCGACAGACGGGACAGGTACTGCTACAAGGGCCACGAAAAAATAACCTTTATATCTTGTCAGGAAACCCAAAAGCATATTTCTCCAAACGGTTTAGGGCTGGAACGGCGGACATATGGCATCAACGATTGGGACATCCACAATCTTCAGCGATTTCAATTTTGTTTAATAAGAACCTTATAGATGTCACAGGTTCCTTGCATTCTAGATTATTATGTGATAGCTGTCAGTTAGGCAAGTTGAGCAAATTTTCTTTTAGTTTGTCTTCCAATAAAAGTACCACTGTGTTTGAGAAAATCCATTGTGATTTATGGGGACCAGCCCCTGTTTTATCTTTTGCTAAGTTTAAATATTATGCTTGCTTGGTTGACGATTACTCTAAATACACTTGGCTAATACCACTAAAGAAAAAATCCGATTTTTTTGTTGCTTATAAAGCCTTTGAACAGTTTGTCCTACGACAATTTGGGAAGACAATCAAAGTATTTCATTCTGATGGTGGAGGTGAGTTTTTAAATAATGCATTGTCATCACATTTTCTTGCACAAGGTATAAAACACCAAGTGTCGTGTCCTCATACACCTGAGCAAACAGGTGCTGTCGAACGACGACACCGGTTTATTCGTGAATTAGGGATGACGATGATGTATCACAGTCATGTACCATTGTCTATGTGGGTAGATGCCTTTCAAACAGCAGTTTTTTTAATGAACAGGTTGCCTACTACTGTGCTAGGAAATGAAACACCATTTTTTAAATTGTTTGGCAATGATTTTGACTATAGCTCCCTACGTGTTTTTGGATCCAAGTGTTTTCCATATATATGGGACACAAGACGACATAAATTCGATCCCAAGTCTTGTTTATGTGTCTTTATAGGATATAGTGAAAAACACAAAGGTTACAAATGTTTCAACCCCAAAACTAAGAAAGTTATAATATCTCGACATGTGAGCTTTGATGAAAATGTGTTTCCTTATAAATCTGCATCTCCAAATAAACTGTTTGTTGATAAACTTATGACTTCTTGGTTACCAGCTACTGGGATTACTGATTCTCCAATTAGTTCTGATGAAAGTGCAGGTTCAACAGTGTTCCCACTGTCAATTCCAGCAACACGTGACAATCGGAGAATAGAACCTGTTGACTCTATGCCAGCAGATCAGCAGGGTACTGCAACTGACACTGCACAACAAACTGTGTCTGCACCAACTACAGAACAAAATACCGAACATGATCCAACAAGTGACGATTCACAAGCAGCTCATCATTCACATTCTGATGCTGGTTCAAATGACGGACTGCCTCCAGAACAAATAGAACAGGAGCAGCAGTCTCCATCTCCGTTGTGTGGGTCCAATAGAGTTGCAGACACAGGCCAAAATACCTTAGCAGCAGAGGAAAACATTGGTGGACACACTGCTGTAACTACATCAGACTCGGCATCTCTGTCACCTTCAGCTACTGCACGAGTTTCTGGTACCTCAGTGAGTAATAGTGTTGACAGCAGTCTACAACCAGTTCAAACGGATCACAGTGAGATGCTTCCTGACGTTCGTTCAGCACCATTGGCTTACGAACCAGCAGAACGGATACAGGCCGAAGCATTGCAGCCTCGTCACCCGATGGTCACCAGATCACAGGCTGGAATAGTGAAGCCAAACCCGAGGTATGCGTTACATGTGTCTATTTCACCCGATATACCTACAGAGCCAAAAACTGTTAAGAGTGCACTTGCACATCCAGGCTGGAAACAGGCTATGTTAGATGAGTATCAAGCTTTACAGACAAACCACACTTGGGAACTAGTTCCCCGACCATCGCATGTGAATATAATAGGGTGTAAATGGGTTTTTAAAACAAAATTACAATCTGATGGCCATTTGGATAGATTGAAAGCTAGACTAGTGGCCAAGGGGTTTCATCAACTCGATGGAATTGATTACATCGAAACCTACTCCCCTGTTATTAAACCTGGAACTATTCGCTTAGTTATTTCTGTTGCTCTAGTGAAAAATTGGCCAATTCGACAATTAGACGTAAAAAATGCGTTTTTGCATGGGTTTATAACCGAGGATTTATATATGGATCAACCACCTGGACTGAAAGATCCAAAATATCCTGATTATGTCTGCAAGTTAAAACGTGCCTTGTATGGTCTAAAGCAGGCTCCGAGAGCTTGGTTTAATAGGTTGAGCTTGTTTTTAATTGATTATGGTTTTACTTGTAGTTTAGCTGATCCATCCTTGTTTGTTATGCATACAATCTCTGGAATATTGGTATTGTTAATTTACGTGGATGATATGTTGCTAACAGGATCTTCAACACCACTAGTTCAGAATTTTTTGCAGGTCTTAAGCAAAGAGTTTTCAATGAAAGACCTAGGACCATTGCATCATTTTCTAGGCATTCAGATTCAACCAACAGACACCGGGTTACATTTGAATCAAACCCGTTATGCCTATTCGATTTTGGAAAGAGCTCAGATGGTGGATTGCAAACCGCAGCCCACACCACTAGTTCAGCGAAATGATGTTGTTACTGACTCGACACCTGTCCCAGATCCTACCTTCTTTCGTGGGCTTGTGGGTTCGTTACAGTATTTGACACTAACCCGACCGGATTTGTCGTTTAGTGTCAACTATGTCTCTCAATTCATGCACAGTCCCACATTGTCTCACTTAAGAATTGTCCGCCGTATATTACGATATCTCAAAGGCACGATTCATTTTGGCTTATTATTTAAAAAAGATACCTCACTTGTTCTTAGTGCCTTTTCAGATGCAGACTGGGCGGGCTGTCCAACCACACGGCGGTCAACTACAGGCTATCGTACGTTTCTTGGTAGCAATATCCTTTCCTGGTGTGCCAAGAAACAACACACAGTTGCGCGTTCGAGCACTGAGGCCGAGTATCGTTCCATGGCACACACAGCAGCCGAGCTTACATGGCTTGGATATCTTTTACAGGATTTACAAATTTATCCAAGGCAGCCACCAGTCTTATATGGCGATAATATTAGTGCACTACATTTGACAGTCAATCCAGTATTACATTCACGCAGTAAACATGTAGCTCTTGACTATCACTATGTTAGAGAGCGTGTTGCTCAAGGAGTTTTGATCACAAGATATATTCCCTCAGCCTATCAAGTAGCTGATATATTTACAAAGTCAATGACAAAGGCTCGCCTAGCACAATTTCGACGCAAACTATGTCTTCACCCTGGACAAAGTTTGAGGGGGGATATTAACTCAGGGAGTAATAAGGACGAATCCACCCCTCAGGAGAGATAAGGATGCTGTGTTTAGGCTTGAGTACGGGAGTGATAAGGTGTAATTTGTAAATAATGTTATTTGGATGAGTCTTTGTGGTTGAGATTCTTTGGGTGATCCGTTCTCTTTCAAGTGAGGTTTTTCATTATTTTTCTCCACTTTTCTAGCAAACTTAGTTATTAATCTTTTATTTAAGCTGAATGTATACTGATATTCTTTGTGTTATGAAGTCTTCACATTAATAAAGAATACTTCTTCTTCACTTTGTTATTTATTGGAACATCGAATATTTGAACTATCGCGGATGCTACCTCTGGCGGCTTTTTTGTTTTGGAAGATATTTTAAAAATTTGCCCCCTAACGTTCTAAGAAAGTTCAAATAAAATAAGTTAACCTTTTTCTTATTAAATAGTCCATTTTTTAGAAATAAAAATAAAATATTATTTTTCAGATTTTTAATAAAGAAATATTAATATCATATTTTAAATATTTAAAATTTGTTAGAAAATATTTTTTTTGTCTTCATATAATATTTTTTAAAATAATAAATCATTTAGAATTTTAAAGAATGAAATTAATTTTTTTAATTAAAATTATAAAATATTTTTTTTCATCCTAAAATAAATGTGTTTTATTATAATTATATTTAAAAAAAATTTAACCAAATTAAATTTTAAAAAAAATTAATCTCATTCAATAAAATAAGTATAATAATTTTGATTTTTAATATTTATAAATTTAATTTAATAATAAATGATAAATTTAGTGATACTTGCCTTCGAGTAAATATGAAAATTCTCCATTTTACTTTATTAATTTCTATTTCAAAAAATAATTTAATTTTTAATTTAAATATCCTGTTAATTTTATAATTTAAATAGAATAAATTAATCATTAATTTTGATTTGGTAAGATTTTATTATTATTATTTTTGTAATTTTTGGGTGGTGAGATGAAAGAGAAAGAGAGATGGTAGGTAGGAAAAATTAAAAATTACTTTTCAGTCATTTAATAAAATATTTAGGTCACATTATTATTATTATTATTATTAAAAATAATGTTAACATGGAATTGTCGCATGCATCAGTAATTTGACACTCTCTTCCGCTGAATTTGGCTATTTTTCTGATCTAGAATGGCTAGATATCAATAGTTAGCTGTTTCTATTATAATCATCTTGGATTAAAAGAATTATGTAGAACTAGTGGATCTGTGAGGAAAGGGCTACCGTCTGAGACAAGGTGGAGCTGTCCTAAATACTAGCGAACCATAATATCCAAAGGTCCGGTTTTGATTTAACAATTGTATTCGATTCGGTTGCAATGATCAACTGGATTCAACTGTCTGCTCAGAAAAAGAATCCTATATTGGCAAAATACAGCAAATCGAAATTGTATATAATAGTTAGGACGAAACTACTAAATAATTTGAATTAATTATTTTGAGTAAAATAAAAAATAAATCTAAAAATTATTTGGATCAGCTTAAATTGCATTCACTCACCTTCACTCAGCAGGTCTCCGATCTAGTCCATCGTGTAGCTACCTGCAGATTATTTCTGATTGGTATTGATACTTGAGCAACTCGCCATTCCTGATGGGATTCCGCATCAATTCCTCCATTGTATGTTTGGCAGAGAACCAAATATTTGCGAGTGAATCCTGACGAGCTTGCCAAATTACTTTGTTTCTAGCATTCTATATAGCTCAGCAAATTGCTATTGCATAAGCTTACATCATTACCATTAAATAATCCAAACACTACCTGCAGCTATTCCATAAAATTAACAGATTAAGAAACATTCCAAACCTGATGTCCAAAGCTACATTGCATTAAGACATGGAAGATAGAGTCATCATGTGAGGAACAAAGAGGACATATAGCTGGTATAGGCATATGCCGTTACGTAACTTCTCTCTTGTTGAGGAGAGGTTGGCAAAGTATCAAGGACATTTTTTTGGAAGGTAAAGAGTGGAAAGTTGGCAAAAGGGACTCTATTTTGTTTGAGAAGGACAGGTGAATTCCTAGATCTTTTTCAAATGGTCCTAGGATTTTAAATAAAAGGTTGATTCCAATGCATGTAACTCTAAAAAATTAATTAATAAAAAAAATAAAGAATCATTCAATTTTCTTGTCAACCAAGCACAAATAAAATAATATAATTTACCCATAATGTTCTGGGCTTGCTTTCCGTGGAATTTTCCTGCATTTGGGGACAAATTTTGCAATCCAGCCTTCCCACCTGGATAATTAAATTAAGTTCAATTTGTTTAACTGAAAATAATTAAAATAAAAAATAAGTGGAAAATGATAAAAAAGAGTGTAATACCCGGCTAGACTCCGATATCGGAATTCCTACCGTCCGGTGGAATCTCGGATGTCGGAGACCTCTAGAAGGGTAAAACCATGTTTTCATAAAATGTTTTGATGTATTTTATGGTTTTTAATGAAAATAAATCCAAGTTTTTAGTGGAGAGGGCTTTGGAGACTTTGCCAGGTTCGGCCGCCGAAAGTCATGTTCGGCCGCCGAACGTGGAGAGGTTTTGGGAGCGCTTTAGGCCTCCGAAAGCCTTGTTTGAATCAGCCAAGGTTCGGCCGCCGAACCTCATGTTCGGCCGCCGAACTTGCATGCGTTGTGGGGGCACGTTAGGCCGCCGAAAGGTGATAAGGACAGCCCTATAAAAGGACCCCATGGCCGAAACGGACAAGCTTTTCTTCCCGTTTTCGGCCAAGGTGAGTTCTCCACCGCCCCTCCTCTGTTTTGAGCTTCTCCCTTCGAGTTTTCATGTTTTTCTTATGAGTTTTCATCTTGTTTTGAAGATTTTCGAGTTTAAAGCGAGTTTTGAAACTTTGAGGTTCAAGAACTCAAATCTCTTCCATCTTCGAGCTAGGGTCGTTTTCCTCTCGATCTTCAAGAGGTAAGGGCCGATCTTGAGCTCACTATATGTTTTTAACAAGTTTTAAGTTGATTCTTGAAGTAGAAATGCATGTGTAGGGTTTTATGAGTTTTTGGGTTCATGTTGGTTTATGGACAATGTATGTTGGTTTTGTGTGGTTTGATGTGTTGTAGATGAGGTTTAGGATAGTTTGAAGCCCCTAGGAGCTAATGTATGTATATTTGCATGATTTGAATGAGTTGTATGCATGTTGAAGTGAAAATGGGAGGCTTTTGTGCAAGAGGAACCAGTTTCTGCCCTTTTGGCAGAAACCAGGTTCGGCAGCCGAAGGACTTTCGGCCGCCGAACCTGCCTGGGAGGCATGCCTTTCAGCTGCCGAAGCTTCCCCCCGAAAAGAGACCTTCGTCTCTGTCTGGGACTTTCGGCCGCCGAAGGTGCCGCCGAACCTGCCTGGGTTTCGGCTCTGGAGGGACTTTCGGCCGCCGAAGGTGCCGCCGAACCTGCCCTGTTCAGCCTTCCTTTGCATGTTTTGCATGATTGTTTCATGATATTCTAGGGGATTTTTGGGGGATGTTTTTAGAGTTATGTTCTAGTTGTTTGGTCCCTCATTTGAGTCCACCGAGGAACCGAGGACCCCAGCAGTGAGTTCAGCTGCTTCTGAGTCAGTAGAGCTTCAGCCAGAGGTGAGTAGAATAAACCTTTACGATTTAAAGCAAATAAATTATAAAGTTTTGAGCATGTTCATGCATCATGAATGTCATGTGATGAATTAGGTTGTTTGCATTAGAATTCACGAATATGTTGCATTGCATTTATGATGTTGATGTGGATTGGTTATTGAATGATCCTTTAGTCCTCATATGGTATGATGATGTTACAGCATGATATGGTATAGAAGTCCAGGTTGTACCCATTCTACGTCCCTGGCACAGTTGGACTGTATGATATGTTATGTTAAGAGGAAGACCGGTTGTACCCATTCTACGTCCCGGCACAGTTGGATTATGTAGAGTATTATTGGTGACAATACCATCCGAGATGTGATTTGTTGTGATGTGTTGTATTACATGATGGCATGAGAATTTAAATGTTTTTCATTATTCTGCTCACTAGGCTCTAGTAGCTCACACCTTTCCCTAATCCTCCAGAATTGCAGGTACGGGCTAGACAGAGAAGTCAAGAAGAGTAAAGTCTTGTGTTTGTAATAGATAGAAAGTGGATATGATAAATTGTAAGATGATGTAAAGTTGAATAGTCATGTTATGTATAATGATATTGAGAATTAGAAGTTGTGCTTGACTCTATGGGTATTGTTATCCCCTTTATTACATGATCTCAGATGTTTTATGATGTATATGTCAACCAACTCAACACATGTTATGCCACCCATTGGGGGCATGGATGAGATCCCACAGAGGGGTCAATGTTTATAGTTATGTTTATGTTCAGTTCATGTACAGGTTGAGTTTGGTGCATGAGAAAATGTATAAAAGAAAAGTTTTAATTTTTATGTATATTGTTGATTATGTATGGGATTAAACAGGTTTTCAGGTTATGTCAGGCTTGCTACGGGTCCCGGTGGCCTTAAGCCGATCTGGATTCTAACGCCGGTAGCGGTCCGATTTTTCGGGTCGTTACAAAGAGAAATATATTTTTCATATTTTGAAATTTGTATTAAAATTTTTATATATAAATTCATTAATAAATTTTATTTTTTAAATTAAAATTAAATAATAAAAAATAAATTATTTTATGAAAAATATTTTCTATATATAAATTATTTTCCATAAATCAACAGAGTTTTAATAAATTAATATATGAAAATCTGTCTACCAAAATATATTTTTTTATAAAATTCACCTACCGTTTTTGTCATTTTTTAATTTTAATTATAAAAGCTTCAACTCAATAAATATTGAAATTATCTCGATCCAATATCATAATTTATAAACATCTCACACGGATAACCCTTTCCTTATAAGATTTGATATCAATTGCAATTTTTCGTCTAAACTGACTCAAATAACTTTTGAACGCATTTGTTATATGATCCAAAATGATTAATCCAAATTATTTAATAGTTTTTTATCTATTATATATAATTTAATCTGTTATATTCTGCCGACGTGGGATTATTTCTCGAGCAGGCAGCTGAATTCAGCCGATTGTTACAGTGAACGTTGATGCTGCAACACATGTGGCCATGAATGAAAAGGGATTTGGTTTTCTGATTCGGGACGAGGATGGTAGATTTCTTGCAGCTAAGAATAGTCGGTTGCCTGGAAATTTTACGCCCAAAATTACTAAAGCATTAGCGATTAAGGAGGTTTTGAGTTGGCTGGAAAGCAGGAATTGGAGACGGTTGGTTAGAGAAAGTGATTGTCAGCCGGTCATTTTAGCATTACAGAACCCTAATTATGAAGATTTAATGCCTTTTGGTGGAAAATATTAAAAAGATCAAGGAAAGGTTTGCAAGTAGATTGTGAATGGAGTGCTGTATTTCGCAATGTGAATGAAGCAGCCATTTGATGGCTCCAGCCAGTAGAGACACTAGTCAAATTGGGGAATTGATGCTTCAACCCCCTGTTTTTATAAGGCATGTATGTATATTTAGAAATTACATATTAGTACTTAGCTCTCCCCATAATTTGAAATTTCTTCTTTAATAACAATAATTATTACTCTAAAATAAGTGAACCTATTATAGATGTGATTATTCCATGCCTATATCTTAAAGATGATATGAAGTGGGAACCACGAAGAGATGACGTTTTCTTCTAGATGTTAAGCCATAATCCTCAGTCATGTCCAGGTCTTCATTCTTCATTCCCTTAGGAAGTTTCCAGTCAAAATGGTAGAGCAATTGAGCCAGTGGTAGCTCAATATTAGCCATAGCAAACGCTATGCCTGGACATATTCTCCTTCCAGATCCAAATGGGATAAATTCGAAATCTGTTCCCTTGTAATTAATTGAACTATCAAGAAATCTTTCTGGGTAAAATTTTTCAGCTTCAGTCCAATGCTTGGGATCTCTGCCGATGGCCCATGCATTGATAGTTACTTTAGTCTTGACAGGAATATGGTATCCGTTAATCTCAACGTTTGTTCTACTCTCTCTTGGGATCAGAGGAACTGGAGGGTGCAGCCTCAGGGTTTCTTTGATGATACAGTTCAGGAATTTTAACTCGTGAAGGCCGTCTTCATCTACTTTTCCTTTGTCTCTGAACAAATATCTTACCTCAGTTTGTGCCCTTCTCAATATTCTTGGGTTTCTCAGCATTTCAGAAATCGCCCATTCCATAGTTGCTGACGATGTATCGCTTCCTGCACTGAACAGATCCTGGAAATTGATACTGACTTCAGTTTCACTTCAGGAAAAAGGAAAATGCAATGAGAAAAAAAAACATACTAGTTACCAAAATGACTGTTTTAATGATTTTGTCAGAAATAGGAAACTCAAGGTCAGCATGCTCTTGAAGCTTGAGAAGGACGTCGACTGTATCTTCTTCCATCTCATTCCCATTTTTGTTCCTGTGCTCTTTTATGATGTTTCCAAGTATCCGATCTGCTATTCCATGCAGCTTCTCAAGTTTAGGCCTTAGTCCAGTTGCCTTCTGAAGCAATTTGATTGAAGGGTACATATCTGCAACAGAGAAACCTGATGCTAGCTCGAAAACTTTCTTGATAACTTTCATGAATTGTTCTTGATCCTTGTATTTTTTCCCAAAGGCAGCTCTTGAAACCATGCCATATGTTAATGAGAAGATCAAGTCACTCACATTGATTGGTGACCCTTCATGCGAGGATATAGCTTTGATGAGATTCTCCACCTCCTCTTCCCTGATCCATCTAAACGACTGGACACGCTTTGTACTCAGAAGTTCCACCATGCAAATTTTTCGCAGCTGCCTCCAGTAGCCACCGTATGGAGAAAAGACGATGTCTGTACAATCATAAGTAATGATTTCAGGCGCAAGAAAAGAAGATCTTTGAGCGAAATCGATGTCATGAGTTTTCAGAATTTGTTTGGCAATATCTGGTGAGGAAACTACTACGGTGGATACTTCTCCAAGCTTTAAGTGCATCAATGGTCCATATTTCATGGCCAACCTTGCAAGGGATCGATGAGGTAACGTATCTAAAAGCTGGTGCATATTTCCAATGACAGGCAGCTTCCATGGTCCTGGAGGCAACTTTTGGGATGAGGGCTTAGCTCTCCTTTTCATTGCCATGAAAAAGAAGAAGAAGAAGAAGATGAAAGGGAAAACAAAGAGTACATGGAGTGAAGTGAACTGAAGCTCACCCATGAATAAATGAATTTAATGTCAATCACTAAGAAGATGGAATTGTTTTCACCTCTTTCCGAGCTCTACTATATATTATCTTCCATATATATATGAAACCGACATTGGCAAAGAAAAATCGTATGGACCAGAACCAAGGAAAGAAAATCCTCGTCCATCATCCAATGGAAAGAAAAAGCTGCTTCAAAGACTTTGAAAAATGTTTTAAAGATAGAAGGAATAAACGACGACAACTATCTTGATTTGATGCTTATCATAAATATGCAAACACACGTTGTATGGAATGACCTGTTTTCTTTCTTTCTTTTTTTTTTTTAATTTATAATATATTTTTTGAGATTTTATCAAAATTCATTATTTAATCATTTCATTTTAATAAAAAAAAAATAGTCCTTAAACCTGTTAACAAAATAATATTTTTATTAAAATTTACTTTTAGAGTATAATAATTTATTTTATAAATAAATTAAAATTAAATTTATTAATATTTGACCGGTTAAAATTTACCTATCTATTTATTGATATTCAAAAGTACCATAGACATATTTTTCGTAAACTGACTTATTAATTTAATTATAAGTTATTAAAATATGATAATTATTTCAATAATTTCCTATAACTTATCATTTTTCTTTCCACCTCTCTTAATTTTTCCACTTTTAAGATAAAATTTTGAAGTTCATTGGTAATTTCAAAAAAAAAAAAATTCCTCTCATATATTATAAATATTGATTTAAAATTTATTAAAAATTTATAATTTTAAAAATATGCATTATTTGATTACTAGTTAATTGGTAATTTTCTTCTCTCTTTTATTTTTTACCATATATTCTTCATTTTCAATTTTACTAATTAGTGAAGTTTCCTAAATTATAAAAATTAAATAGTAATTTTTTTCTTAAATATAATTCTATTAAAATAATAAAAGAATTTTCAATTACTTAATTATAAATAACCTATAAGAAAAGAAAAAGAAATATTATATTTATTGCATGTTCAGTTGCTGGTTCTTTATGTATCTTTCTTAAAGAAGTTATTAAAAAAAAAAAAAAGAAATTAACCATTAAATTTAAAATTTTATAAATTCCTTTAACATTTAATGTTTATAAACTTAACTTGTTACAAAATTTTACCTCATTCTTCTTTTAATTTTAATTAAATTTATTTTAAGTTTAAATTTTAATTAAAAAATAAATAAATGATCGAAACTGAAAAATCCTCCGTCACCTTCCATACCCATAAAACTCTGAACCTCTTTTGCGTAAACAACCATGACGCTCCTATCGCACTCCCATCTCTAAACCTTAATTTCCTCTTCTTAGCATAACATTTTAAAATCTCAAAAAATATTTAATATAATTTTTAAAATTATAAAATTAATTATTTAATTTCTTATATCACAAATATCAAATAATTTTATTTTTTATTTAATTTCGTATATTTTTTTTCCATTGAAAACGCTATTTCCTATGACATTTTCAGATATTCTAACAATAATGTACCAACTCTCTCTTTCTTGCAATATTAAATGGCAATGGCCAGTAATTGCTTTTGAACACTCCATTCTCAATAGCATTTTCAGCTTGAATTAACATTTTCTTTATTAAAACCTTATTTTGATCCTCAGACTCAAATCTTAAACTTTCAAAATTATTTCAGATTAATTCAGTTATTATAATTTATGGAGAAAGAATCTACACTATTTCATTTCTGAAAATTATAAAAAGTAATATTTTTATGATATATATTAAACTTTCACCAATGATTTATTTCAGATTAGATATTATTATTATTTTAATGATAAATCCATGGTCCAAAATGGAGGCTTGTCCCGTTGCAATTATTGAGTCATGTTTTTTTCTTTTTCAATAATTATTGAGTCGTGATGAACGTTGAGAACAAAAATCTAATTCCCCTTTTTACAATTTAAATTATTTAAAATTTTTATGTTATTTGCAATTACTTTTATTGTAATTTAAAAAAAAAAACAATTACTATGCATGAAGATTTTATTAATTTTAATTAAGAAATTTTCAATTTAAATAATAAACTTAATAAAATTAATAGCATGTTAAAATATTTTATTGGATTGAAATTTTTTAAAATTTAGAAGAAAATCATTAAAATATAAAGGGTATTTAAATAACGAAAAAAAAAATTAAACAGAAATCGTTACCAGTACTGTAACTAATTTTAACGAACTTACACTATATTTTAAAATATCACTAATTCATAATTATTTATTTTACTTGATATTAAATTTTTTTTAAACGGTACAGTAGAATAGAATTATAGACCTCTTAAATATTTACTATCAGATTAAGCATGTAAACTCTCATATGCACTTACTATTAAATTAAGTACTTAATATTAAAGTTTTATAATTCTTTTTTTTTTTAATTTTGCAGTTAATGAAATAAAAAATAAAATATTTTAAAAAAATTTATGCTTTTGAAACGTAATACAATTTTACTATATTTTTATAAAATGGAGAAATTTCTAGATGATAAAAAATAATTTAAATTGTTAGTAATGAACACTAAAATTAGAAAAAGAAATTAGATTATGAAAAGTAAAGAAAGAAAAAAAAAAAAAAAAGGGAAACAGAACAATTATATTAGAAAAATTAAAAAATTCATTGGGCCGAATGGGAAAAAAGACAAAAAGAAAATAACATGCAAATCAAAACTTGTCCATGTTAATTATTTATCTTTGAATATATTATTCTATTGGAAAAAATACAATCAACAGATATAGTAAAACGGCAGTAAATATAAAACAAAACACATCCCAATGTAAACTGATTCTAACGACGAGCTTTACTAGAGAAAATTCTATAAATATGATAAATTAATTTTCTTTAATATTTTTACTATAATATGTGAATAAAAATAATTTGATAAATCAATAAATTTTTTATTATTAATTTTATTTTCTTTCTCGCCTAATCTACATATTGTGTATATAAAAAGGCAAATTAAGTTAACATCTCTCCCAAGCATCGACTGCTCCTCCACTTGCTATAACAATGGAGATTCATGTTCCCTTCTTTCAACTCCTTTTTGCTTTTCTCTTAGTGATCCTGCCTATGATCTTTAATATTCTACATAATTTGAAAAACGCAAAATTGCCCCCAGGACCTTGGAAACTTCCCCTTATAGGAAATCTCCATCAGCTTGTTGGCTCTCTACCCCATCACTCACTCAGAAACCTCGCAAATGAATATGGCCCACTTGTGCACCTGCAGCTTGGCCAAGTATCCGTCGTTGTAATTTCTTCTCCTCATATGGCGAAAGAGGTCATGAAAACCCATGACGTAATCTTCGCTTACAGGCCCAATCTTCTCGCTGGTAGGATCATGTCTTATGATTCTACAAACATTGCATTTTCTCCTTACGGCAATTACTGGAGACAACTACGAAAAATTTGTGTGATGGAGCTTTTAAGTCCAGGTCGTGTGCAATCATTCCGATCTATCAGGGAAGACGACGTTGCCAGTCTCACAAAGACGATATCTTCATCTGCAGGATCACCCATCAATCTCGCAGAGAAAGTTTTTTCAATGATTTATAGCATAACAGCAAGGGCTGCTTTCGGCGAAAAGTGCAAAGATCAAGAAGAATTTATGTCACTTATCTTGAGAAGTGCGACTCTTGCTGGAGGTTTCTGCTTAGGTGATATGTACCCTTCAGTTAAGGTGCTTCAAGTGATTAGTGGAATGAAGCCAAAGCTGGAGAAGCTGCACAAAGAGATAGATAAGATACTCGATAACATTCTGAAGGAGCACAGAGAGGAGAAGTTGGCAGCAAAAGCAAGTGATGAAGAGGCAAGCGAAGACCTTGTTGATATTCTTTTAAGGTTTCAAGAACAGGGTGATCTTGAATTCTCCCTCACCGACAACAACATCAAAGCAGTCATCTTGGTTAGTATATACTACTGGATTATATACGTCACTTCCCAATTACTTTGAATAGTTTCTCCAAACTTCTTATCTTTTAAGCATTTTTTTTGGAAAATAAAATCATTCATTTGCAAAGGAATGAATTTTCTAAAATTGCTCATGTTAAAAAATTGAATCAATGTAATTAAATTCTTTAATAATACAGCTAATACTGATCTTTTATTTGGCAATAACGTTTGACGGAGTGAACTAAAAAGTCAAATAATCATGCTCTAGGACATATTTGGAGCTGGGAGCGAGACATCAGCAGCAACAATTGAATGGGCAATGTCCGAAATGCTGAGAAACCCAAGGGTAATGAAGAAGGCACAAGCAGAGGTAAGACGAGTGTTTGATGGAAAAGCTGATGTAGACGAAAAACGCATTCAAGAATTAAAGTATCTAAAACTAGTAATCAAAGAAACCTTAAGGCTGCACCCTCCAGTACCCCTGCTGCTTCCAAGAGAATGCAGTGAGACTTGCGAGATTAACGGCTACAAGATACCTGTCAAGACTAGAGTGGTTGTGAATGCATGGGCACTTGGAAGAGATCCAAGTTACTGGAGTGAAGCTGAGACATTTTTTCCAGAGAGATTTGCTGATAGTTCAATTGATTTTAAGGGAACCAACTTTGAATACATCCCATTTGGAGCTGGAAGGAGAATCTGTCCAGGCATTTCGTTTGCCCAGCCTAACATTGAGTTGCCACTTGCTCATTTGTTGTATCATTTTGATTGGAAACTTGCTAATGGGTTGAAACGGGAAGATCTAGACATGACGGAGACTTTTGGCCTAACTGCTAGAAAAAAACTAAATCTTATCTTAATTCCTATTCCTTACAAGTAATTTTATCCAATCATGTTGGAGTGATATGTCGGGGGGGAAACTTATCTATATAGCAGGTGGATTTAAGATATGTAGGTTCTATTTACTTTAACATATAAATTTACTTTGAAAATTAAACTAAACAATTTAACTCCATACATTTACTTTGGTTAAAATTAAGGTTCCAATCTAATATTAAACTAAGATTCATGAGGTTAAATAAAAGGTGAATTCATTCAAAAAAAAAAAACTCAATCGTTATTTGTATTTTAATCAATAATTCTTTTAATTTTGATTTAATTAATCCAACCTTTACATTTCAGTATAATTTTAGCAAATTTATAAATTTTTAAATTTAATAGTCTATATGACAATTTGATAACTTAACTAAATATTACATGTATTCTTATTATTTTTTTAATTAGCCAAAATGGCTAAAAAAACCTAATATTTGTATAATTTTATATTTTAATCCAAATCTTTAAATTTTAGATAAATTACCAAACATTTATATTAATATAATTTTAGCTAATTTTTAAAATTAAAATTAAACATAAATAATCTAATTATTAAATATGTAATTCACAAATAAATTTTATTTTACAGTAATAATTATAAATATTTTATAGCAGATATGTTATTTAATAAAAAATAGTAGAATATACAAAATAATTAAAAATAATATAGCTGTTATAAAATTTTTATAATTTTTAGTGCAAAATAAAATTTATTTACGGTTGAAACTATTTACGATATATTTAATGGTTATATTATTATTATCTTTAAAATTAAATATATTGTTTAATTATAGTTAAATATGAATTAATATTATTTTTATATATAAAGTTATTTTATATTTAAAAAATAATAAAATATTATATGAAAATCCTATACAAACTCTTACATTTTAATTTTTGAAAATTTCTTACATTTTAATTTTTGAAAATTGATTAAAATTATATTCAAATGTAAATATTGAATTGATTCATATAAAATTTGTAACGACCCGAAAATCGGACCGCTACCGGCGCTAGGATTCGGGTCGACTTAAGGCCGCCGGGATCCGTAGCAAGCCTGACATAAAACCTGTAAACCTGTATAATCCCATACATGATCAACAACATGCATAAAAATTAAAACTTTTCTTTCCATGAACATCAACCAAACTCAACCTGTGCATAAACATTAACATAACATTGATCCCTCTGTGGGATCTCATCTATGCCCTCAATGGGTGACATATCATCTGTTGAGTTGGTTTACATAAACATCATATGAATCTCTAAGATCATGTATAAAAGGGATACAACAATCTATGGTCAAGCACACACTAACATCCATAAAACTCATTACATAACTATACTGTACTTTTACATTACAATTTGATCATGTCCATTGCTAGCTATTACATAAGCATGACTTCTTTACTCTATCCGGACTCCCGCACTATACTGTACCTGCAAGCCTGGGGGTAAAGGGAGAGGGGTGAGCTAGAAGCCCAGTGAGTAGAGCTATTAAAACACATTAACACTATGCTCTATGAAATGCATCATAACACAAACAATTCACATAAGGGTTGGGTGAACTTGTCACCAATTAGTCCAAGCTAACTCTGTGCCAGGCCGTAGCATGGGGTCCTGGTCTTCCTATCATAACATACATTACTTACCATTGCCCCAGGGCCTCCTCTGGGCTCCTGGTCTTCGAGTCCCATAACCGTGCCAGGCCGTAGAATGGGGTCCTGGTCTTTCCTTACTCTGTGCCAGGCCGTAGAATGGGGTCCTGGTCTTCCTGTCATGGACTAATTGGGTCATCCAACATTCACCCACATCAACAACAATAGATGCAATGCGACATATTCGTGAACTAATGCAATCATCCTATTGCATAATCATGATGCATGAAACATGATAAAACATTTAATTTTAAAAGATTAAGTTTAGTCCTACTCACCTCTGGCTGACTCTGACAACACCGAAGCAGCTGAACTCACTGCTGGGGTCCTCGGTTCCTCGGGTCCGAACCTACACAGGTGGACTCAAATGAGGGACCAAACATACGTAATTACAACTCTAATATACTCCCCAAAAACCCCCTAAAACATCATGAAATTATCACATAGAGATATGCATGAAATGGCTGAACAGGGCACTTTCGGCGGCACCTTCGGCGGCCGAAAGTCCTGGACAGATCCGAAAGTCAGGCACTTTCGGCGGCACCTTCGGCGGCCGAAAGTCCCGGACAGAGACGAAAGTCTCTTTTCGGGGGCGACTTCGGCAGCCGAATGCTGCCTTCATAAAGGGGGTTCGGCGGCCGAAACTCCCTTCGGCGGCCGAACCTGGTTTCTGCCAGGAGGGCAGAAACTTGGTTCACATGAACCCCTTGCCTCCCAAAACTTCAAATCATGCATAAATCTCAACCAAAACATGCATACAAGTTCCTAGGGGTCTCAAACAGTCATATACCCCAACTACAACAGTTCAAACACATAAAAATCAACATACATTGCTCAAATCATCAATATAACCCATAAACTCAACATATAACCTAACATGCATTTCTACCCATAGATCTTGCATAAAACTTACTTAAAACACATAAGGAGCTTAAGATCGGCTCTTACCTCTTGAATATCGAGAGGGAGACGACCTAAACTTGGAGATCCACGAAAATGAGCTCCTGAGTTCCCAAAGCTCCAAAACTTGTTTCAAAGCTTAAATCTTCCAAACCAAGTGAAAACAAGTGAAAATCTTGAAAGATTTAGAGGAAGAACATCAAAAATGGGTGAGGGACGGCGGAAAGCTCACCTTGGCCGAAAATGGGGAAAGGCTCGCCCGTTTTCGGCTAAGGGACCCTTTTATAGTGGCTGGCCAGACCACGTTCGGGGGCCGAATGTGCCTCCGCATCCATGCAATGTTCGGCGGCCGAACTTGACTTTCGGCGGCCGAACCTGGACTTCCCTCACTCATGCTTTCGGGGGCCTAACGTGCCTCCAAAACGCATGCATGTTCGGCGGCCGAACTTGACTTTCGGCGGCCGAACCTGGGTTTTCCTCCAAAGACTTTTCATGTAAAAACTCATTTTATTAAATGCTTAAAAATCATAAAACACATTAAAACATTTTTATAAAACATGATTCTACCCTTCTAGAGGTCTCCGACATCCGAGATTCCACCGGACGGTAGGAATTCCGATACCGGAGTCTAGCCGGGTATTACATTCTCCCCCCCTTAAGAACATTCTTCCCCGAATGTTCCTCAACTAGTACATGCATATCATAAAACGTAGCATACATACTAAACACATGGAACACATAGATACTAACCTCTAAAAGAGATGGGGATACTGTTGGAGCATAGACTCCCGTGTCTCCCAGGTACACTCCTCAATATTGTGGTGGTTCCAAAGGACTTTCACCATCGGGATTTCCTTGTTCCTTAGCTTTCTGATCTGGGTGTCTAAGATTCGTACTGGCTGCTCAACATAGGTTAGATCCTCTTGGATCTCCACATCAGGCTCACTAAGAACCTTGCCCGGATCTGACACGAATTTTCTCAACATAGAAACATGGAAAACCGGGTGGATTCTTGCCATAGAAGCAGGTAAATCCAGCTTGTACGATACATTCCCAATCTTCTGCAAGACTTCAAATGGTCCGATGTACCGCGGAGCCAGCTTACCTTTCTTCCCGAACCGAACCACTCCTTTCATTGGAGACACCTTAAGCAATACCAAATCCCCCTCCTGAAACTCTACTAGCCTTCTGCGGATGTCTGCATAACTCTTCTGTCTGCTTGCAGCAGTCTTAATTCTTTCTCTGATTAAGGGTACCACCCTGCTGGTGATCTCTACTAGTTCAGGCCCTGCCAAGGCCTTTTCTCCAACTTCTTCCCAGCAAACAGGTGACCTGCACTTCCTCCCATATAAAGCTTCATATGGAGCCATCCCGATGCTAGCATGATAGCTGTTATTGTAGGCAAACTCCACCAGAGGTAGATGCTGCCTCCAAGAACCGCCAAAGTCCAGCACACACATTCTTAGCATATCTTCTATGGTCTGGATGGTCCTCTCTGACTGTCCGTCTGTCTGTGGGTGGAAGGCAGTGCTAAAATCCAAACTAGTACCCATAGCATTCTGCAGACTCCGCCAAAACCTGGAGGTGAACTGGGGCCCTCTATCCGACACTATAGAAACAGGAACCCCATGCAGTCTGACTATCTCATCAACGTACACCTGCGCCAACTTGTCCACCGAATAGCCACTCCTGACAGGGATGAAGTGAGCAGATTTGGTGAGTCTGTCCACAATCACCCATATGGAGTCCAATCTGTTGGACGTCGCCGGTAACCCCACTACAAAGTCCATAGCTATATTCTCCCATTTCCACTCTGGAATAGGTAGCGGGTTAAGCATTCCAGCCGGCTTCTGATGTTCCAGCTTCACCCTCTGACATATTTCGCAGGCTGACACAAACTGTGCCACTTCTCTCTTCATAGCTGGCCACCAATAAACTTTCTTCAGATCTTGATACATCTTGGTGGCTCCGGGGTGAATGCTGTATCTTGCATTATGAGCCTCTCTCATAATGTCTCCTTTTAGCCCTATTTCATCTGGTACACACAATCGACTCCCGTAGCGGAGGATCCCCTTGTTGTCGAATCTGAACTCGCTGTCCTTGCCTGACTGAACAGTCCTGGCAATCTTTACTAACTCTGGGTCCTCATGCTGTTTCTGAGCCACCTGCTCCAGAAACACGGGTGTCACTTTCATCTGAGCAACCAAGGCACCTGTACCAAATAACTCCAACTGTAGACCTTCCTCAATGAGCTTGTAAAACTCCTTCACCACTGGTCTCCTCTCTGCCGTGATGTGGGATAGACTGCCTAGTGACTTCCGGCTTAGAGCGTCTGCCACGACATTCGCCTTACCCGGATGATACTGAATCTTGCAATCATAGTCACTCAGCAACTCTACCCATCTCCTCTGTCTCAAATTTAAGTCTCTTTGACTCAGGATGTATTGCAGGCTCTTATGATCTGTAAAGATCTCACATTTAACCCCATAGAGGTAGTGCCTCCACATCTTGAGTGCAAAGATTACTGCTGCCATCTCAAGGTCATGTGTGGGGTAATTCAACTCATGCTTCTTTAGCTGCCTAGAAGCATAAGCAATCACCCTCTCTTTCTGCATAAGCACACAACCCAGTCCCACACGGGACGCATCACAAAAGACTGTAAAGTCCTCTCCACTAGATGGCAGAGCTAAAACTGGTGCTGAAGTCAACCTCTTCTTAAGCTCCTCAAAACTCTCTTCGCACTGGTCGGTCCACAGAAACTTCTGATTCTTCCTGGTTAGTCTGGTCAGAGGAGCTGCTATCTTTGAGAAGTCCTGTACGAACCTCCTGTAGTAACCTGCCAAACCCAAGAAACTCCTGATCTCTGTCACTGAAGTGGGTCTAGGCCAGTTAGCCACAGTCTCTGTCTTCTTGGGGTCTACCTCAATCCCATTCTCTGACACTACATGCCCCAAGAACGAAATGCTCCTCAGCCAGAACTCACACTTAGAGAACTTGGCATACAAGCCATGTTCCCTCAAGGTCTGTAGAACCAACCTCAGATGATGGGCATGCTCCTCTGCATTCCTGGAATACACCAAGATATCGTCTATGAAGACAATAACGAAGTGATCCAGGTACTAGCTAAACACTCTGTTCATGAGGTCCATGAATGCTGCAGGGGCGTTAGTTAACCCAAACGGCATTACAAGGAACTCAAAATGCCCATATCTGGTCCTGAAAGTTGTCTTTGGTACGTCCTCTTCCCTGATCCTCAACTGATGGTACCCCGATCTCAGATCTATTTTGGAGAAGCAACCCGCTCCTGCTAGCTGGTCGAATAGATCGTCGATCCTTGGCAATGGGTACTTGTTCTTGGTAGTGACTTTGTTCAACTGCCTGTAGTCGATACAAAGTCTAAGGGATCCATCCTTCTTTCTCACAAACAACACTGGAGCACCCCAGGGTGAGGTACTCAGTCGGATGAAGCCCTTGTCTACCAGCTCCTGCAACTGCTCCTTCAACTCTTTCAATTCTGCTGGCGCCATCCTGTAGGGAGGGATAGAGATCGGTCGAGTTCCAGGCATCAGTTCTATTTCGAACTCTATCTCCCTAGCAGGTGGTAAACCTGGCAGCTCGTCTGGGAACACATCTAAGAACTCTCTAACCACTGGCACCGAGGCGGGCTCTCTAACCTGACCATTAAGCTCTCTCACATGAGCCAAATACCCCTGACATCCCCTCCTAAGCAACCTACGAGCCTGAAGAGCTGAGATCATACCTCTAGGTGTACCCCTCCTGTCTCCTCTGAAGACAACCTCTGATCCATCCTGACCTCTGAACCTGACTACCTTGTCCCTGCAGTCCAAGGTAGCACCATGGGTAGATAACCAGTCCATCCCTAGAATGACGTCAAAGTCTGTCAAATCTAGAACCACAAGGTCGGCGGACATGTATCTCCCCTCAACAAAAACTGGACTACACTGACAGACTGACTCTGCCACTGATGGATCACACTTGGGTCCACTGACCCAGAGAGGACACTCTAACCCAGAGATCATCAACCCCAACCTCTGGACGGCTCTTGGAGCAATAAATGAATGAGATGCACCAGGGTCCATCAATGCATAAACATCCGAACAACCTATGACGAGATTACCTGCCACCACGGTGTTGGATGCGTCTGCCTCCTGCTGTGTCATTGTGAAGATCCGTGCTGGGGCTGATGGACCTTCACCTCTGAAACCCGCTGAAGAAGAGGCTGCTCCTCTCCCTCTGCCTCTGCCACTGGCCTGAGTCATGGCTGGAGCTGCTGGCTGCGCTACACTGCCTGAAGCTGTCTGCTGGGACTGAGCCATCGAGGCCGCTCTTGGACAATCTCGAGCTAAATGCCCCTCCTGACCACATCTAAAACAAGCGTTCGTCCCAAAACGACATACTCCCTTGTGTGGCCTGCCACACCTTGCACAAACTGCATTATCCGCACCAGAGCTTGAGCCACTTCCAAATCCCAGACTGGACTTGACTTTGTTCCAGAACTTGTTCTTCTTACCCTTGGGCTTACCCCATCTCTTACTGCCTGAAGCTGCTGCACTCAAGGTAGAGGGGTCTAACCTTCCCCTACCCGGAGTTTTAGAACCAGAAGCTTGTGCCACTGTCTGCTTAACTGTCCCCTGAATGATGGCACTAGCCTCCATTCTCCTAGCCATGTCTACTATGGCATGAAAACTCTCTCTATCTGCTGACTGTACCAAGGAGGAATACCTGGGATGGAGCTTCATGATATACCTCCTCGACTTCTTTTGGTCTGTGCTAAGGTCTTGCCCAGCAAATGGCAACAACTCCATAAACCTGTCAGTATATTCGTCTACACTCATGTCATCAGTTTGCCTCAACTGCTCGAATTCTATCATCTTCAATTCCCTTGAACTATCAGGAAAAGCCCATCCTGCAAACTCGTTTGCAAACTCTTCCCAAGTCATGCTGTCCACTCTCGGGTTCACATAATTCTTGAACCACTCCCGTGCCTTTTTGCACTTAAGCGTGAACCCAGCCATCTGAATGGCTCTACTGTCATCCGCCCCTATCTCGTCTGTAATTGCCTTGACCCGCTCCAAGTACACGAACGGATCATCACCGGTTTCAAACTGGGGAGCACCCAGCTTCATATAGTCTGTCATCTTAACCTTGCTCCCACTGGCTGAGCTAGGTCTAGGTGGTTGAGCAACTAGGGCTGCTGGTTCTGCAGGTGGTGGAGGTGGTGCAACATTTTCTGAGGTAGGGTTTGCTGGATTTGGATAATAGGGTGGAGGTGGATACATTGGGTACTGAGAGTATGGTGGGTAGTATGGTGGGTATGGCATCTGTGTGGGATAAGGGGTGAAACTAGGGTAATCCGATGTACCTCCCATCGAATACCCGGGATGTTATGAGAAATGTGGGTAGTGAGGTGGCTGAACAAATCCCGAGGCCTGAGTGCCTCCTTGGGACTCTCCCACTCCTTCTTCTGACGTACTGACTCCCAAACTGCCATCCCTCCTCTGTTCTACGTCCATATCATCCCCCATATCCTCTGACGCTCCTCCCTGAACTGTTCCTCTGACTGATCTGCTTCTACCCAGATCCAGAGACCTTCTAGGGTCTCTTGCTACTCTGTCCCTGTTGGACCTGCTAGACATTGCCCTAGGCAATGCTGGAGGACGGGCGCTCATGCCCTCATCCTCAGGTGGTACTCCAGTCAATCTTGCTGATCGACGAGTTCCCCTCATCCTGTTTTCTGAAAAACAGTACACACAACACAAACATTAGCATAATATGATTCATGTGGGCACACATGAACCCGCATCACATACATCACATATCATAGCATATCATTAATGCACATGCATATAGTCATGGCATTTCACATCATCATGCAAGACAGAACTCCTCATCCTATCCTAGTGGACATGATCTTTTCTTATTGTGCTTGACCTTCTATAACATCTATGAGCCCGACACTCTAGGTCCGACCATATGAACCTAGGGCTCTGATACCATTCTGTAACGACCCAAAAATCGGACCGCTACCGGCGCTAGGATCCGGGTCGACTTAAGGCCGCCGGGATCCGTAGCAAGCCTGACATAAAACCTGTAAACCTGTATAATCCCATACATGATCAACAACATGCATAAAAATTAAAACTTTTCTTTCCATGAACATCAACCAAACTCAACCTGTGCATAAACATTAACATAACATTGATCCCTCTGTGGGATCTCATCTATGCCCTCAATGGGTGACATATCATCTGTTGAGTTGGTTTACATAAACATTATATGAATCTCTAAGATCATGTATAAAAGGGATACAACAATCTATGGTCAAGCACACACTAACATCCATAAAACTCATTACATAACTATACTGTACTTTTACATTACAATTTGATCATGTCCATTGCTAGCTATTACATAAGCATGACTTCTTTACTCTATCCGGACTCCCGCACTATACTGTACCTGCAAGCCTGGGGGTAAAGGGAGAGGGGTGAGCTAGAAGCCCAGTGAGTAGAGCTATTAAAACACATTAACACTATGCTCTATGAAATGCATCATAACACAAACAATTCACATAAGGGTTGGGTGAACTTGTCACCAATTAGTCCAAGCTAACTCTGTGCCAGGCCGTAGCATGGGGTCCTGGTCTTCCTGTCATAACATACATTACTTACCATTGCCCCAGGGCCTCCTCTGGGCTCCTGGTCTTCGAGTCCCATAACCGTGCCAGGCCGTAGAATGGGGTCCTGGTCTTTCCTTACTCTGTGCCAGGCCGTATAATGGGGTCCTGGTCTTCCTGTCATGGACTAATTGGGTCATCCAACATTCACCCACATCAACAACAATAGATGCAATGCGACATATTCGTGAACTAATGCAATCATCCTATTGCATAATCATGATGCATGAAACATGATAAAACATTTAATTTTAAAAGATTAAGTTTAGTCCTACTCACCTCTGGCTGACTCTGACAACACCGAAGCAGCTGAACTCACTGCTGGGGTCCTCGGTTCCTCGGGTCCGAACCTACACAGGTGGACTCAAATGAGGGACCAAACATACGTAATTACAACTCTAATATACTCCCCAAAAACCCCCTAAAACATCATGAAATTATCACATAGAGATATGCATGAAATGGCTGAACAGGGCACTTTCGGCGGCACCTTCGGCGGCCGAAAGTCCTGGACAGATCCGAAAGTCAGGCACTTTCGGCGGCACCTTCGGCGGCCGAAAGTCCTGGACAGAGACGAAAGTCTCTTTTCGGCGGCGACTTCGGCAGCCGAATGCTGCCTTCATAAAGGGGGTTCGGCGGCCGAAACTCCCTTCGGCAGCCGAACCTGGTTTCTGCCAGGAGGGCAGAAACTTGGTTCACATGAACCCCTTGCCTCCCAAAACTTCAAATCATGCATAAATCTCAACCAAAACATGCATACAAGTTCCTAGGGGTCTCAAACAGTCATATACCCCAACTACAACACTTCAAACACATAAAAATCAACATACATTGCTCAAATCATCAATATAACCCATAAACTCAACATATAACCTAACATGCATTTCTACCCATAGATCTTGCATAAAACTTACTTAAAACACATAAGGAGCTTAAGATCGGCTCTTACCTCTTGAAGATCGAGAGGGAGACGACCTAAACTTGGAGATCCACGAAAATGAGCTCCTGAGTTCCCAAAGCTCCAAAACTTGTTTCAAAGCTTAAATCTTCCAAACCAAGTGAAAACAAGTGAAAATCTTGAAAGATTTAGAGGAAGAACATCAAAAATGGGTGAGGGACGGCGGAAAGCTCACCTTGGCCGAAAATGGGGAAAGGCTCGCCCGTTTTCGGCTAAGGGACCCTTTTATAGTGGCTGGCCAGACCACGTTCGGGGGCCGAATGTGCCTCCGCATCCATGCAATGTTCGGCGGCCGAACTTGACTTTCGGCGGCCGAACCTGGACTTCCCTCACTCATGCTTTCGGGGGCCTAACGTGCCTCCAAAACGCATGCATGTTCGGCGGCCGAACTTGACTTTCGGCGGCCGAACCTGGGTTTTCCTCCAAAGACTTTTCATGTAAAAACTCATTTTATTAAATGCTTAAAAATCATAAAACACATTAAAACATTTTTATAAAACATGATTCTACCCTTCTAGAGGTCTCCGACATCCGAGATTCCACCGGACGGTAGGAATTCCGATACCGGAGTCTAGCCGGGTATTACAAAATTTAAATGTTTAGATTAAAATGAAAATAATATAAATATTGAGTCTTTTCAGTCATTTAATTATTAATTTATATAAAAATTAATAGAATAAATTACACTTTAGTTCTTGAATTTTAGCATAATTAACAGATTGATCTCTATATTTTTAAAATCCAACATTTAAACTCTTTTATTTTCATTTCATCCAAATGTACCGTCCCTCCATCTATTTTTCCGTTAGATGGTTGGTTAAACATCTGGAAAAAAAAAAAATCTTTCCAAAATACCTTTATGGTCCATACAACTCATATAAAAACAACTTTTATATCTAAAAACTCAATTCTCCATTTTCCTTTCTCATTCTCATCTCTCCTCGAAGGTGAATGTCCAAAAGTTGAAAGATGTCTACTTCAAATGGTTCTATGACATTTTATGATGTGAGGTTGCTAAATGTTAACTGTAAATGTAGAATGAAAGCTGAAATTCGTATTTTAAAGTCTGTAGATAACCCAAATAAATTTTATTACTACTGCAGAGACAGTGTTTGTGGTAGCTTTCATGGTTAGTGTGAAGATGAGGTGAAGAGATAAAAGATGAGACAAGAATTAATATGGTTGGTTTGCTTAAAGAGATAAAAGATGAGGTGAAGAGAGTGAAGGAAGATCATAAATTTGTGTTAAAAAATCTTGAGAGGATTGAATGTGTATTAACAAATGTTAGCTCAGATAATAGAAGAATTAATATGGTAGTTTTGCCTAAAGAGATAAAGGATGAGGTGAAGAGAGTAAAGGAAAACCAGACATTTGTATTAGAAAATTTTGAGAGAATTGAATGTATATTAGGAAATTTGAAAATTTTATTGTTAATTTGTATATTTTTATTGTTTGTGGTAGTAGCAAAAATTTTTTAATTTAGTTGTACATGGTGTTTGAATGAATAAAAATATTTTTTTATTTTGTAATGTTTATTTTTTTTAACTGTGAAAAAGAAAAGAAATTAAAAATAATGAAAACTTTAAAAAAACGGCATATTTTCAATTTAAGAATTGATCTGTTTTCATACATTAAAATTAAAGAATTTAAATATTTATAATTATTTAAATTATATATCCAAAAAATTTAAAAAATGGCAAATATCTAAAAAATATCAAATTATTTTATATTTGTGAATGTTATATATTTAGTTTACGTTATATACTTAATTTTATTTGATATTAAGAAAATTAAAAATAAAAAAAGATTTATAAAACTACAGATTTTGAATTCAGTGAGTGATTTATTTTAATATATAAAAATTGAAAAAATTAAATGTTTATAATTATTTAAATTATATATTTAAAAAAATTATGTTAAAATTTAGAATTTTATTTTAAATGGAAATTGAAAATTAGGGAAATAGAATATGAGACCTTTCAGATTATCTATGTTAATATAAAATTTAGAAAGTAAAATATAATTTATCCTATCAGCTAATAAAAAAATCAGTTTAAAAGATAAGTAAATAATAAATTGGAAAAACAAAGTTTTTAAAAATTACAATTAATAACAAAATTAAATCAAACTGAACCCCTGCAGTACTAACTGTACTGCTACAACTGCATGAAAAAAATGGCCCGCGCTTCCCTTTCTGCGATCAAATAAGAACCCGTTGGCCACTAGCAAGCACAAAAACAGGGTCTTTGTCTTTTCTTCGCAATTCAAAACGCTATTGATCTGTTTGTTTCCCAAGAAAGTGGAAGAAAAGAGGAGAAACCGTATCCTTTTTTTTTTCATTGCCACTGGTAGTTACCCTTCAGACCACAGCATATAATCAAGGACAACTACCAATCTCAGTGAAACTAAGGAGAGAGTCTATTGGAATTGCTCAAGTAGGTCATCAGATCCTCATAGCAACCAAGCACTCTCTCCACGTACGGGCCTCCCAAATAACCATCGAAACTCAATCAAGGCGGATAGCAGGTGAAAAGGAAGAAAACAAGAGTAGAAACTGAGACCCTTAGAATTCCAACATTAAAATCATAGATCTCGCCTCTTTAAATCTTTAAGAGTGTACTCCATGTATTTCTACCACAAGCTTTAAGACTTGCAATCACAAAAAAGAATGTGAAGCAAAAGAAAAACTGCCTCCATGTATATGATTCCATTTACCTAAGACAGAAAAACTGCCTCCAGGACTTCGGAAGCTTTCCCTTGTAGGAAACCTCTACCAGCTCATTGGCTCCCTACCCCATAGCAAAAAAATATGGCCCCCTTGTGCACCTACAGCTTGGTCAAGTATCCGCCATTGTAATTTCTTCTCCAGATATGGCGAAAGAGGTCATGAAAACCCATGACACAATCTTCACTTACAAGCCCAATCTTCTCGCTGGTAGGATCATGTCTTACGATTCTACAAACATTGTATTTTCTCCTTACAGCAATTATTGGAGACAAATTACGAAAAATTTGTATGATGGAACTTTTAAGTCAAATCATGTACAATCATTCCGATCTATCAGAGAATATGAAGTAGCAAGTCTCATAAAAACTATATCTTCATCTGCAGAATCACCCATCAATCTCAGAGAGAAAGTTTTCTCAATGATTTATAGCATAACAGTACGGGCTTCAGTCAAGGCGCTTCAAGTGATTAGTAGAATGAAGTCAAAGCTGAAGAAGCTGCACCAAGAGATGGACAAGATACTCAAGAACATTCGGAAGGAGCACAGAGAAGAGAAGTTTGCAACAAAAACAAGAGATGAAGAAGAGGCAGGAGAAGTTTAATAAAAATAAAAATATATAGCATCTATATTTTTTAATAAAAATAAAAAATCAATAATTAATTTGTAAAGGAATGGATTTTCAAAAATTGCTGATGTTAAAAAATTTTTTGCATTTATGTTTGAATAAAATCTAAAAAATAATTTATGTAATTAAATTCATGTTAATGATATTTCTCTCTCTTTAAAAAAATATATATATAATTAATATACATAACAAAAAATATATACATACTTTTAAAACAGTATTTTTCAAATATATTGGAATAAATTGAATGTAAAAATGGAATAAATATCTTTTTTTTCTAATATTTTGAAGCTTTTAAAGGTTGAATTTCTATTTTATGGTCCAATCACATTAAATTTTTTTTTTTTATCTGTTCTCTTTTGTTTCTTTTTCTAATATTAAGTTTTAGAGTGTATGTGTTTTTAATATTATGTATTTGAAAAAAAATTGTAAATTATGTTGATAAATTTGGTAATAGATTTTAAAATATGTTAAGTTACCAAATTTACCAAAACGTTTTAATTGCTATTTTTTTATTTTAAAATTTATTTTTTTAATTTAATGGCTAATTAATTTTCAAACAGCTAATTTTTTATTTAATAATAACTCTTTAAAATAAACAAATGATAGCTGATAAGTATTTTATTAGCTATTTTTTTCCATCCGTTCTAATTTTAAAACTTTTTCTCATTAGCAGATAGCTAACGAGATTTTATAATTTATTTTGATTTATTTATTAATTATTTAATTTTTATATTAATATAAATTTTAATATATATTAATAAATTATTTATAATTATAAAATATATATATAATATTATAACAATAATTATATTAGTTATAATATTGATCAATTTTATATAATAAAATTGTATATATACATAAAAAATTATTTTATTATTAATCATACTTTAAATTTTATATATATTATATAATAAATTATTAATTTTATTTTATTTTAATTATTAATAATTATATAATATACATATTCTTTTTTTTTAAATAAAACTATTTATTGTATTAATAAAATTCTATCAAATAAAGAGAACAAAGATGATTATACCTAATAGATTCTCTAACCAAAATATGAGCAATTAAAATAGTATTACGATTGACTTTAAAATAATAAGGCATTTGTCCATGTTATAATAAGGCATTTGTCCATGTCCATAATATGGTCTTCGGTCTCATTATTTGCAATGGGTTGATTTTTGTCAAATAAGGAGAATTGTCTAGTATGTGCTGCCAAATTAATGTTTTCAAAATTGTTAGTTAATGTCAACCCTACCACAAATTCCGGCGGAGCAGAATTGTCGAAATCACGCAGCCACAGGCCTGTCGGTCTATAGTTTTGATGAACAGGTAATCTGAGGAAATTACTCCAACCAAACTTGATATCTTCTTTCTTTAATCTCAGCCGCAAGTTACAGAAAACCTTCACATGACCTAGTTTTCCACATATATAGCAAAAAATAGTCAATTTTTCGTATTGAAACTTCACAGTAAACACAATATCATTATTTCCAACAAACTTCTTCCGTCGTTTCAGAGGTTGCCGAATGTCCAAATAAACTTTTAACTCTCATAGGGTCCGGCGACATAACTGAAGTATTTTTCATATCATACTTTTTAGAGTAGCTAACAAAATTTCCGATCAATTTAGCCAACATCTCGTTATAATAACCCGAAAGGAGATCTTTAATCAGAATTCAAAAATCAGAATAAGTTAGAGAGATATGAAGAGGATTTTCATTACCTTATATCTTCTTTCAAACAAGCAGAAATCGATTGTATAAATAAGGGTCCCCATTCCTTACATTTTCAAAATCAACATTATTAAAAACCGAAACATATATCTTTTTGTTTCTGATTCCATAATAGATGCCTCTTTAAATGATGTTATAAATCTGCCAAAAGGTCTGCATATTCTGAAAATTGATTGGATTGTATATGAGAAACATATTCACCATACAGAAATCATAAATGAAAATTGAAATATCTCTAGAACTTTTAATAGAGATAACAACATCTTTTTGTTTATCAATAATCAATTGACGCAGATTATTTTTCATGAAAAAGAGAAAAAAAAATTAAGTTTAAAAAAGAAGAAAATGTGAGAGTATCGAGTCTCAAAAGTACCATAATATATATATTCTTATACATAATGTTATCCATGAACAGTAACAATTAGATATAATTTATTAAATACTTGATGTATTTTAGTTGCAATTAATTAATAATTAATTATTAATTATTGGCTGTATCAAACAATTAAAATAAATAGACTTTTAATCATTTAATTAAATTTATCTGCGAATAAGAGAAAAAATAAAATAAAATTTATCTGCAAATGAGAGAAAAAAAATTTCATTGTAAAATTTCAATTATATTTAAATAGTGTATCTAAATATTTCTAATTAATATTTTTATTATAATTAGATAATAATTAGACTTGTGAGATATAGTTTCTCCCCCTGATTCCACCGGCGATGAGAACGACCAGCACCACGGTTCTAGCTTCCCTGCGATATGGAGGAGGCCCGGTCCCTCCTACGGCCACTCAGCGCAGCGTTTGTGCATCTCCAACAACCTTCGTTTGTCATCGGGCGTCCCCGAGGCTTGCAGATGATTTCTCAAAAAATTGATTCACGATAATTGTTCAATTCATAATTTTTTAAAATTATTTTAATTTTTATCAAAATTAATTTAATCAAAATTAACCTATTTTAATTTATAGATAAAACAATTTCAAAACAATAAATTTAAAAAAATTTTGAACAACACTAAATTTTATAGCACCCAAAATTTAATTTAATCATAAATTATTATAAAATTTAATTTAATTAATTTAATAACAAATATAATTTTTTTATTACATTTTAATTATTTAAACAGAATTTTAATACTATTGTTGAATTTCAATAATTAGATGAAACGGCAGCGGAATAAATAAAAAATAAAATTTTCACCAATAACAAAATCACACCCAATTAATTAAATTTATTTGGTTTTAAATTAAGTTTTTTGTCTTCTTCAGTGTTTACTGTTGAAATAGAGGCAGTAAACTTCAATTTTCAGGTTTTTTTTTTTAAATTATTTTCTTTCTCCTTCAATGCGATAATGAAGATTAGGGGAAGCTTGTATAGTCTACAGAGGAGGGGCAGGAGCGACTGGTCGAAAATACCATTTCTGGTTCTTCGTCTCATTCACAACTAATTTCGCAATTTGAGTAGAAGAATTTAGAATTAATTTTGATTTGGTTGGAGTTTATTTATTCATTTATTTTTAATTTTTATGTGAGTGGAGGTTTTAATTCGTAAAAGAAAAAGGCGGTGAGAGAAGTAGAGATTTAAATAAATTAAATTATTAAATTTTATCCGATAAAAACTCGATCAAATTCATTTCAATTTTTTAAAATGTTAAGTTTGAATTTAATTTTTAAATTTATTTAATAAATGAGTTAGAGTTAGAGTTTAATACTTAAAATTCGTGAATTTAACTCGTTAAATTCAATTTTAAATTTATGAGCAGTTTTATAAATTAATTTATAAATTAATTCGTTAGATAGATTAAATTCAATATTATAAAAAAATTAAACTCAAAATCGGTATAACATTTTCTTAATTAAATATAAATTTTTCAAAATTTAATTTTATACGATTTAATTACACTTCAAAACTTACGGATATTTATGTTGCTAAAATCTAAACTCATTAATTTTAAAATAAAATTCATCATAATTATAAATAAAATAAACTATTAATAAATTAGTTAAATATTAAATTCGATAAAAATTTAATTTATTTTAACTATTTATTAAAAAAATTAAATTTAAATTTATTAATATTTAATTTAAATTTAAAATAAATAAAAATCGAATTGAATAAAAAAAAATTAATGATGTAAAGTTGAACTGGGTTGGTTGGTTGACATCCTAAAAGAGGGAAATAATTTAAAAAAATAACTAGGTTACGTTATAATTACTAAAATAATGTCAACATAGAGTGGTTACTTGCATCAGTAATTACGACGTCGGATTGATAAAATTTTAATATTTATTGAGTTGAAGTATTTTTCTTCTTTGTTCTAAATTAAAATTTTAAAATGAGTAGCAGACAAATTAAAGAAATAAAACGGTCGGTGTATTTTTTAAAAATATATTTCTTTTTTTTTTTTTTTTACTATTTCAAAGGCTAATTCACAATGTGTAATCCAATCATATGCAAAGATGGACTGACTTTCATATATTAAGTTTTAATTTAATTATGCACTTGGGGAGTTTGGATTCCAAAAGAGAAGCAAGCCCAGAAAATTATGAATTATAATTTATATTATTTTATTTGACGAGAAAGTTGAATGATTCTTTATTATTATTTTTTTCTAGAGTTACGTATGCATTGAATCAACCTTTTATAAAATAAATTTTATAACTTAATATATAAACTCTTTTTATTAATTATTAATAATATTATAAACAATTAATCATATATTTTAATTAGTTATTCAATATTTTTAAATATATATAATTTAAGTAATTTAATAAATTAATTAGTTATAGTTATGTTCAATCTCTCTCTATATATAATCAATTATATATATGTACTGATTATTTCATATATACATACATTAAATTGTTTTATAATTTTTAATTATAAAAGTGAATTATATAAAATATTATTAAACATTAACTACACATATATTTTTTAATTCAAAATTATACAATTAATAATTATATATAAAATAACATTTTATTCTTACTGAAAATTACATAAAATATAGTTTTTAATATTAATATTATTGTCATTTTAATAATATTTTTTTAATTATTGTTTTGATGATACTTATTTACTAATTTAAAATAAATATAAAAATATTTACGAACCAGTCCAAAATGAAGACTGGTTCTATCATGTTAAATGCCGAGAAAAATGAAAAATTAATTAATTCCACCCACGTTTGAATAATTACATACTACCAACCCTAGTTCTATCATCTAAAAAATATTAATAAAATAATAAATCAATCTCTGTAAGTAACTTTTCATAATATAAAAGGAATGTGCTGGAGAAAACACGTTATTGCTCATTTATAAAATTTTAATATAATAGTTCTCTTTTTATTTTTTACAATTTAAATTATTTTAAAATTTTAATGTTATTTGAAATTATTTTTATTGTAATTTTTAAAAAATAACAATTACTATGCTTGAAGATTTTATCAATTTTAATTAAGAGATGTTAAATTTAATAAAATAAATAGCATGTTAAACTATTTGATCAGCTTTTTAAAATTAGATCAAAATCATTAAAAATATAAAGGGTATATAAATAATGGATTTTTTTAACCTTTTATTTAAAATTAGAAGGAAAATCATTAAAGTATTTGTTTTACAACCTTTTATTTCTTTTTCTCAATTTTGCATTTAATGAAATAAAAAATATAAAAATATTTTCAAAAATTTATACTTTTGAAACATAATATAGTTTTACTATATATATGTACGTAATTTATTTTAGATTCAATGTATTTGGGGTTTAATAATTGGATTAACTGAATTTATGATATTAAGTTTTTTCTGATTTTATTAATAAAAAATATGCATGACAGGACGGGATCGACGTGCTTTCTTAGCCCATCTCTAATTTAAAATTTGATATGAATTTGAAATCCATCAGGTTTAATTAGGGAAAAACTTACTTGAATTTATTAAATCTAAGAATTTCCTATTTAAAAAATCTCATTCCACCGCTATATATATTGGCACAGTCTGTACATTACAATGGCAAATTAGGGTAGCATCGACTGCTCCTCCAATTGCTATAACAATGGAGATTCATTTTCACTTTCTTTTTACTTTCCTCTTCGTGATTCTCCTCCCCGTGATCTTTAATATTCGACAGAATTTGAGAAACGCAAAACTGCCTCCAGGGCCTTGGAAACTTCCCCTTGTAGGAAATCTCCACCAGCTTGTTGGCTCCCTACCCCATCACTCTCTGAGAAACCTAGCAAAAGAATATGGCCCGGTTGCGCACCTACAGCTTGGCCAAGTATCCGCTGTTGTAATTTCTTCTCCAGATATGGCGAAAGAGGTCATGAAAACCCATGACACAATCTTCGCTTACAGGCCCAATCTTCTCGCTGGTAGGATTATGTCTTATGATTCTACAAACATTGCGTTTTCTCCTTACGGCAATTACTGGAGACAACTACGAAAGATTTGTATGATGGAGCTTTTAAGTCCAGGTCGTGTGCAATCATTCCGATCTATCAGGGAAGACGACGTAGCAAGTCTCATAAAAACAATATCTTCATCCGCAGGATCACCCATCAATCTTGCAGAGAAAGTTTTCTCAATGATATATAGCATAACAGCAAGGGCTGCCTTCGGCGAAAAATGCAAAGATCAAGAACAGTTTATGTCCCTTATCATGAGAAGTGCGGCGCTGGCTGGAGGTTTCTGCCTAGGTGATATGTACCCTTCAATTAAGGTGCTTCAAGTGATTAGTGGAATCAGGCCAAAACTGGAGAAGCTGCACCAAGAGATGGACAAGATACTCGATAACATTCTCAAGGAGCACAGAGAAGAGAAATTGGCAGCAAAAACAGGGGATGAAGAAGCAAGCGAAGACCTTGTTGATATTCTTTTGAGGTTTCAAGAACGGGATGATCTTGAATTCTCCATCACTGACAACAACATCAAAGCAGTCATCTTGGTCAGTTTATTACCTACCTATACGCACCAATCTACCAAATTTCTACCAAAGTAAATGGTTTCCAATTTATTATTAGAAAAACAAAATAAAAGATAAAGGAATATGTTGTTTTTTTTATTAGAAAAACAATAATAAATTGTGGTTTTATAAATTTTACGAATTATATTATAGACTATTAAAAATAAATTCTTTAATATACATGAAAAATTATTTTAAAATAGTTATAACTTTAAAATAATGAATAATTCTTGAGAAATTTATTTATCCAAAATTATAAGTATTATTCGAGAAGATTGAAAAATATTAATTATCTTTTTTCAATTTTACTCCTATTTTTAGTAAAGTAATATAACAATTATTTCCTATCTTATTATTATTTACTTTCTTTTTTCTCTTTCTTAATTATTCAACTTAATTTCCTATTGATAGATTAATAAAATAATTAAGATTGGAATTGTTAGGTGAATTAATGAATAATTTAGTTAAATTAAAAATTATTTTGCTACTATAACTTAGATGATTTAATTATTTTTTATTATTATATAAAAATTTTAATCATCGAGTTCCCAGTCTAGACTGCCTTAACACCATTCAAGGCCGTCTAAGATCTTCTATTCACACTTTATAACTGTCATTCTGCTTTCCATTTGTCATTTATTAATTGGTAAATATAAAATACAAAAGACTAATTTATTAATAATATCAACTAAATAGCTCCATAATTAATATAATTATCAACATTATTGCGATTAAACTAATAAATTACCCTTTTCAATGCTTTTTGACATTTAAAATTAAACTAATAAATACAGTTAAAAACTGACTTTTTAATTGAGCAGTAACGTTTGACGGAGTGAACTAAGAAGTCAAATATTCATGTTCCAGGACATATTTGGAGCTGGGAGCGAGACATCAGCAGCAACAATTGAATGGGCAATGTCTGAAATGCTGAGAAACCCAAGGGTAATGAAGGAGGCACAAGCAGAGGTAAGACGAGCGTTCGATGGAAAAGCTGATATGGACGAAAAACGCATTCAAGAATTGAAGTACCTGAAACTGGTAATCAAAGAAACCTTAAGGCTGCATCCTCCAGTACCCCTGCTGCTTCCAAGAGAATGCAGCGAGACTTGCGAGATTAATGGGTACAAGATACCTGCCAAGACTAGAGTGGTTGTGAATGCATGGGCACTTGGAAGAGATCCAAGTTACTGGAGTGAAGCTGAGACGTTTTTTCCGGAGAGATTTCTTGATATTTCAGTTGATTTTAAGGGAACCAACTTTGAATATATCCCATTTGGAGCTGGAAGGAGAATCTGTCCAGGTATTTCATTTGCCCAGCCTAGCATTGAGCTGCCACTTGCTCATTTGTTGTATCATTTTGATTGGAAACTTGGTAATGGGCTGAAACATGAAGATCTAGACATGACGGAGACCTTTGGCTTAACAGCTAGAAAGAAACAAAATCTTGTCTTAATTCCTATTCCTTACAAGTAATTTTATCCAATCATGTTGGATTTTCTTTATTTTACATATAAATTTAAACAGTGTATTGTTGAGTTGCAGATGTTTTGGCAATAAAGGGTATACATTTTGTGGCAAGATTTTAATTATTGTGGAACTTTTGTTCATAATTACTTGTTTTGATTTCCTCCTTTTCATTAGGTTATGTCACATTCTGTTCGCTGCTATCGCCATGAATTGTAACAACCCATCTCAAAAGGCATGTGAGATTTGCAATTATCACTATCAATTCCAACAAACTCTGGAATAAGACATTATCAAATTCTAACAAAAACTCAAACGAAAAAAATTACACAGATAAAAGAAAAAGTCTAGTATCCAACACCGAAAAATTCCTGCACTGCTAAATCCCATCACCAGCCGAAAGGACCATCCAGGTTAACCATCCAAGATACCGAGTCTCTTAGGTCTGACTTTTAGATAAATCTTTTTATAAAACTAATAATATTTTATTAATCTATATTGAAATATAAAAATTATTAAATAAATTAAATAAATAACTAAGATGAAAATATTTATATCATAAGCTTAGTATTATATATATATTGATTTTACATAAATAACTAAGATGAAAATATTTTTAAAATAAAAATATTGACATTAGAATTTAATTATTATAAAATTAACTCAAAATAAAATCAAATACAAAAATATTTAAATTATACCTATCTATTATTTTATTATTTTTATTAAGTATTAATCATAATATATTGTATTAATATTAATTTAAATTTTTCATAAACATTAATATATCTAATATCAAATAATTTCACTAACACTACTAATGATGATATAGATTTTCTTCCAAAAGATATCTAAATTTCTTTATTGCAACAATAAACATTACTATTAATATTTTTATCCCTGAAAATAAAATAAATATCAACAATTTTTTAAAAGTAAAAAATATTTTAATATATGGAATATAATTTTTTTATCTCATTAGTAATTAAAATTATTTTTTAATATTTTCAAATTAAATCTATTAGAATAACTTAAAAAGAAACTAACAAACTATTTTAAATAAAATAAAAAAAATATCAATTAAAAATATCTTATTTTATAAAAATTTACACGCTTTCATATAAATTATTTAAAAAGATGATTTTATAAAAAAAATTTAAAGAAAAAAAAGTCTTTCAACATCAAAATATATTCCCAAAAGAAAAAATCAACTTAACCGAAGAGAATCGTCATCCAATACTTTTTTTTTTCTTTTTTTTTTCTTTTTCAGTTTATCACATACTAATACATCCAATACATAGAAAGAAAAGTTGCCTGAAAGGGTAAGGGGGACATCAAGCTAAACCCCACCACTTCACAACACGACAAAACAGAAAACAGTTTGAAGATTTGGTAATTAAGATGACATATCCAACTAATACAATAAAAAAAAAATCAATAATTTTATTTAAAAAATAAAAATTTAAAATTACTGTATAATATTCTGAAATTAAAAAAATAAAATTTACAAATGATATATAAATTTGATCGAATAAAAAAAATATTTCTCCTTTTATTCTTTTTTACTTTTATCAGATAATAATATCTAATCTTTTTACTTTTTTCAATTAATAAACACCTAATCATTTTTATATTACAGTATCACTTATTTCTGTTACTCTACACGGTATTATATATTTATGTTATTTAAGTCCGTACATACGGATATATTAAAGTTTCTCTTTACGCTAAATGACCATTTAATTTCTTCAGTACATATGCGGATAAAGCTGCGAAATGATTAGATCAGCTGTTCTCCTTAACGTCACATCATCGGTCTGGATTACTTCTTATTAAATTCAGATTTACGATGAATTCGGTTTTCTCAAATGTCCGGATCAGAACTTACAATATTAAATCGATTTATCTAAAACGAGTCTGATGAGTTTTGAACCAACATTCTTGTTTTTGAATTCAATCGCGCTCAAGCTGAGAAAATTCGGTGGTACTCGGTGTATATATCATGAGTCAGTGATGATTTGAAATTATATAATGAGTTGTTGTGATGGGATTAATTAGGTAAAATATCTCAATTTTAGATATATCTAATAATTTCCCTATTTTCTTAGTGTCTTTCAGCCACCCATACATGCAGAATCATGAGATAAGGATAAGGATAGAATATTACATATTCCAACATTTTGTGAATTTCATTATTAGGCAGATTGCATGATGGATATTTTATATTTTTAAAATATAAATTCATTATTTAAATATTAAAAATTTTATTAATATCAATAAAATAATGGACAATAAATTATCACTATAATTTTAATATTTATAGTAATTTAATTATTTTCTATTCTATACTTAATAATTCAGCCAAAAAGAATGGAGGAGCCATGATGACAATTGTCATTCGGATTCGGATAGGATGATTAACGTAAAGGAGGCCAAGGGGCCATGGTCCCTGAAAACTCAAAATTTTTCTTAGATTATTTTATAAATTTTCAAATTCTACATAATTCAATGTAAAAATAGTCAAATCTTTTCAAAATTCAACGAATAAATAATTATATTTTTTAATATTTTGATAATGATAAATTCATTGTGGCGGCATTAAATCTTTATAATGAAATGATTAATTTTTCCTTTAAAAAAGAAATAATTTAATTCAATTTTTTAAAAATTAAGTTTGCAAGTGTAATAATTAACAAAATAGTCTATTAATTTAAACTATTTCGTTAAATAAGCTTTCTTCTTTCAACTCCACTGCGTATTCTCTATACATATAACGGCAAATTAGGGTGACATCTCTCCCAAGCATTAGTGTCCTCTACGTGTGATACCAATGGAGATCCGTTTTCCCTTCTTTCAACTCCTTTTCACCTTCATCTTCGTCATCTTGCCCATCACCTTTAAAATTCTACAGAAATATAAAACAGCAAAGCTGCCCCCAGGGCCTTGGAAGCTTCCCCTCGTAGGAAACCTCCACCAGCTTGTTGGCTCCCTACCCCATCACTCCCTCAGAAACCTCGCAAAAAAATATGGCCCCGTTGTGCACCTACAGCTTGGCCAAGTATCCACCGTTATAATTTCTTCTCCAGATATGGCGAAAGAGGTCATGAAAACCCATGATATAATCTTCGCGTACAGGCCCAATCTTCTCGCTGCTAGAATCATGTCTTACGATTCAACAAACATTGCTTTTTCTCCTTACGGCAATTACTGGAGACAACTACGAAAAATTTGTATGATGGAGCTTTTAAGTCCAAATCGTGTACAATCATTCCGATCTATCAGAGAAGACGAAGTAGAAACTCTCATAAAAACTATATCTTCATCTGCAGGATCACCCGTCAATCTTGGAGAGAAAGTTTTCTCAATGATTTATAGCATAACCGCAAGAGCTGCCTTCGGCGAAAAATGCAAAGATCAAGAACAGTTTATGTCACTTATCCTGAGAAGTTCAGCGCTAGCCGGAGGTTTCTGCTTAGGTGATATGTACCCTTCAGTGAAAGCGCTTCAAGTGATCAGTGTGTCAGCATAAAATAGTTTTAAATCAGTAAAACAGAGTAGATCAGAGTATAAAGTAGAGGAAAAGAGCTTATTGTTATTCACTCAATCAAAACCTCTAAACCATCACATCTTTTTTATACAAGAAAGAGTTCTTTTAGTTGCTATTATTCAGCCACCAATGGCACTACTGCCTAAAGAATAGATAAAATAATTGACTAGAGAAAATAATGCAAACAAAATAGGACAACTAATAACAAACTTAAAAACAGACAAGTTTGACTTCAACATTCACCCCCTCAAACTTGTTTTACACCAATCTTGTCTCTGAGTTCGAAGAACCGTTGCCGTGCAAGTGGTTTCGTCAAAACATCAGCCAGCTGCACTTCTGTTTTAGTATACTCAAGTTTAACACTACCATTTTGAACACATTCTCGTATGAAGTGGAACCTGGTGTCAATGTGTTTGCTTCGTTCATGATAAACCGGATTCTTGGCTAAAGAAATTGCTGATTTATTATCAACTTTTAACACAGCTCTAACTTGACAATCTCCTCTCATACTTTCAACTAGCTTGGCAAGCCAGATTCCTTGACACGCACCCTCGGTTTCTGCAATGTATTCAGCTTCACATGAAGACAGGGCAACAACTCTTTGTTTCTGTGATACCCAAGTGATAGGACTTTCACCAAGGAAAAACAAGATTCCTGTCGTGCTTTTACGATCTTCAGTGTCACCTCAAACTTCCGATGATACGTCTGTACTCTGTTGCATCTACAAATGGTTCATCATCATTCTTGCTTAACTTTTTCCTCTGATCCATTGGAATGTGACAGAGATTGCAGCTAGACATCCCTGTTTTCTCAAGTATTTTGCTAGCATAACTCTTTTGACACAAAGTTATACAATCAGAATGTTGTTTCACTTCAATACCCAAATAATAACTCAAATACCCCAAATCACTCATTTCAAATTTTCTCATCATCTCTTGTTTAAAGTTCTCAATAAGATTTTCATTTGAACCAGTGAGAATTAAATTATCAACATAAATTCCCACTACAGTTATATCATTCACTTCTTTTCTCATATAAACTGCATGTTCAAATGTTGGCCCCTTTGTGGGACCCGTAGCAAGCCTGACATGCAATCTGTAAACCTGTTTAATCCCATACATGATCAACAAAACATACATAAAAATTAAAACTTTTCTTTCATACATTCTCATCTACCAACCTCAACCTGTGCATACACTGAACATAAGCATAAACATAAACGTTGGCCCCTCTGTGGGACCTCATCAAAGCCCCAATGGGCAACTTAACATACGTTGAGTTGGTTTACATAAACATCATAAAACATCTGGGATCATGCATTAAAAGGGATACTTTACACATAGGTCAAGCACAACCTCTAATCCTCAATATCATTACATAACATAACTATTCATAACTTTACATTTTTATCATGTCCGCATTCTATCTATTATATACAAACGACTTCAATACTCTTGCTGACTTCCTGGTCTACCCTGTACCTGCAAACCTGGGGAATTTGGGAGAGGGGTGAGCTACTAGAGCCCAGTGAGCAGAATAATAAAGCAGTTAAAACACATGCCATCATGAAATGTATCACATCACAACTAATCATATCAAGGATGAACTTGTCACCATCTAGCCCTCTACATATTCCAATCATGCCAGGGGCGTAGTGCAGGCCACACCTGGTCTTTCTCTTATACATAACATAACATACATAATCCATGGTGCCGGGGGCGTAGTGCAGGCTACGTCCGGTCTTTCTCTTACATAGTGCCAGGGGCGTAGTGCAGGCCACACCTGGACTTCCATATCATATCATTACGTCGTAACATATGAGGGCTAATGGATCATTCAACATTCATCCACATCAACAACATATTATGCAATGCAACATATTCGTGATTTCTAATGCAAACAACCTAAAATATCGCATGGCATTCGTGATGCATGATTCATGCTAAAATTTTCATTTATTAAAAGATAAGAGTTTATCCCACTCACCTCTGGCTAGCTCTGACACTGACTGAAGCAGTTGACTCACTGCTGAGGTCCTCGGTTCCTCGGGTCCGAACCTACACAGGTGGACTCAAATGAGGGACCAACATACTATAACATGACTCTGAAAACATCCCCCAAAAACCCTCTAAAACACCTCAAAACATCCATGCAAAAACATGCAAAGGAAGGCTGGACAGGGCACTTTCGGCGGCAGGTTCGGCGGCCGAAAGTCCCTCCAGAGCCGAAAGTCAGGCTGGTTCGGCTGCACCTTCGGCGGCCGAAACTCCCAGACAGAGGCGAAACTCATGCATGTTCGGCGGCACCTTCGGCGGCCGAAAGTGCCAGACAGAGACAAAAGTCTCCTTTCGGGGGCAAGCTTCGGCAGCCGAAGGCTGCCTCCACAAGCATGTTCGGCGGCCGAAAGTTCCTTCGGCTGCCGAACCTGGTTTCTTCCAGAATGGCAGAAACTCAGCTCCCTTAAGCATTAATGCCTCCCATCCCATCCAAACATGCATAAACTTATTCTACAACACTCATACACAAGCATACAAGCTCCTAGGGGCATCAACTAGCTAAAACCCCATCTACAACACATCAAACATATATTTGCAAACCACATTGTTCAAAAACCAACATAAACCCATAAACTCATAAAACCCTACACATGTATTCTACCCCATAGATCTTATATAAAACTTACTTAAAACATAATGTAAGCTAGAGATCGACTCTTACCTCTTGAAGATCGAGAGTAGAGGCGATCTAACTTGGAGTTGGGAGAGATTTGAGTTTTTGAACCTCAAAGCTCCAAAACTTGCTTAAAACTCGGAAATCTTCAAAACAAGATGAAAACTAGTGAAAAACTTGAAAGATTTGAAGGAAAAGACTCAAGATCGGTGAGGGGGTGGCGGAGAACTCACCTTGGCCAACAACGGGGAGAAAAACTCGCCCGTTTTCGGCTAAGGGACCCTTTTATAGTGGCTGGCCAGGCCACGTTCGGGGGCCGAAAGTGCCTCCGCATGCATGCCATGTTCGGCGGCCGAACTTGAGGTTCGACGGCCGAACCTGGACTTCCCTCACTTATGCCTTCGGGGGCCTAAGGCACACCCGAAATGCATGCATGTTCGGCGGCCGAACCTGGGTTTTTCCTCCAAAATTGTTTTCATTCAAAACTCATTTCCTTTTCACTTAAAACCATGAAAAACATTAAAACATTTTATGAAAACATGGTTCTACCCTTCTAGAGGCCTCCGACATCCGGGATTCCACCGGACGGTAGGAATTCCGATACCGGAGTCTAGCCGGGTATTACATTCTCCCCCCTTAAGAACATTCATCCCCGAATGTTCCTCAACTAGCACATAGCATGGCATACACATAACATACATACAAAACACATAGATCTCACAAGGGACAAACCTCAGAAAAGATAAGGGTACTGCTGGAGCATGGACTCCCGTGTCTCCCAAGTGCACTCTTCCAGGTTGTGGTGGTTCCAAAGGACTTTCACCATCGGGATTTTCTTGTTTCTCAGCTTCCTGATCTGGGTGTCTATGATCCGCACTGGCTGCTCAACATAGGTGAGATCTTCTTGGATCTCCACATCAGGCTCACTAAGAACCTTGCTCGGATCTGACACGAACTTCCTCAACATAGAAACATGGAAAATCGGATGGATTCTTTCCATTGAAGCAGGTAAATCCAGCTTGTACGACACATTCCCAATCTTTTGCAAGACTTCAAAGGGTCCGATGTATCGTGGGGCTAGTTTACCTTTCTTCCCAAAGCGAACCACTCCTTTCATTGGAGACACCTTGAGCAATACCAGATCCCCCTCCTGAAACTCTACCTGTCTTCTGCGGATGTCTGCATAACTCTTCTGTCTGCTTGCAGCAGTCTTGATCCTTTCTTTGATTATGGGTACTACCCTGCTGGTAATCTCTACTAACTCAGGCCCTGCCAAGACCTTTTCTCCAACTTCTTCCCAGCAAACAGGTGATCTGCACTTCCTTCCATACAAAGCTTCATAAGGAGCCATCCCGATGCTAGCTGTAACGACCCGAAAATCCGGACCGCTACCGGCGCTAGGATCCAGATCGGCATAAGGCCGCCGGGACCCGTAGCAAGCCTACTATGCATCTTGTACAGCTGGTATAATCCCAAACATGATCCAACATTTTCATAAAACATTTAAAACTTTACCTTTAACCAGTTTGACCTGTGTTTGCACTATGACTGAACTCATAGAACCCCTAGGGTCAGCATACCCTATGTCAAACTCGGTCCATCACATGTAACAACATAAAATAAAACTCATGTACAAAGGGATTATCCAACTCGGGCCAAGCACAATACTATAACTCTGAACATATAACATAAAGTCATATTACAACATAACTCTTTTACATCCTTACATAACTTTACATTACATCATGTCCACTACTACTCTATTACATATCAAGACCATAACCATATCTCGTCATCTTCCTGAACTACCTCTGACCCTGCAAACCTGGGGTTAGGGGAGAGGGGTGAGCTAAAAAGCCCAGTGAGCAGAAACCATAAAAGAAAACAGTTCATTTTAACGTATGCTATCATGGAATGCGTCACATCACAAATATATCACCTCAAGGATGAATCTGTCACCAATAGCCCTCTACATATCAATCTCGTACCATAACAAGTCAACAATACTCTATGCCAGGGGCGATGCGGCCACGCCTGGACTTCATATGCTCTATGCCAGGGGCGATACGGCCACACCTGGACTTCTCATGCTCTATGCCAGGGGCGATACGGCCACACCTGGACTTCTCATCTCATATCATATCGTACATGCCATATCATATCATTTCATATCATGTCATAACATACTGAGGGCTAGAGGATCATCCAGTATCCATCCACATCATTATCATCGTATTATGCAATGCATCATATTCGTGAATCCTAATGCAAACAACCTATTGCATAACATGGTATTCATGATGCATGAACATGCTTGAACATGCTGAAAACATTTGATTTAAAACATAAGGGTTAGTTCCACTCACCTCTGGCTAGCTCTGGACTAACTCTGAAGCAGCTAACACTGCTGAACACCTCGGTTCCTCGGGTCCGATCCTACACAGGTGGACTTCAGTGAGGTGCCAAACATACTCTAAACAACTCATAAACAACTACCCAAAAACCCCCTAAAGCATCACTTAAACATGCATAGAAAACACTCAAGAAAAGGCTGGACAGGGCACTTTCGGCGGCACCTTCGGCGGCCGAAAGTCCTAGACAGAGACGAAAGTCAGGCAGGTTCGGCTGCACCGGTAGCGGTCCGGATTTTCGGGTCGTTACACTAGCATGATGGCTGTGATTGTAAGCAAACTCCACCAAAGGTAGATGTTGCCTCCAAGAACCGCCAAAGTCCAGCACACACATTCTAAGCATATCCTCGATAGTCTGGATGGTCCTTTCGGACTGTCCGTTCGTCTGGGGGTGGAAGGCAGTACTGAAATCCAACCTGGTACCCATGGCACTCTGCAGACTCCGCCAAAACCTGGAGGTGAACTGGGGCCCTCTATCTGACACTATTGAAACAGGAACCCCATGCAGCCTGACTATCTTATCAACATACACCTGCGCCAACTTGTCCACAGAATAGCCACTCCTGACAGGGATGAAGTGAGCAGATTTGGTGAGTCTGTCCACAATCACCCATATGGAGTCCAATCTGTTGGACGTCGCCGGTAACCCCACTACGAAGTCCATAGCTACATTCTCCCATTTCCACTATGGAATAGGTAGCGGGTTAAGCATTCCAGCCGGCTTCTGATGTTCCAGCTTCACCCTCTGACACACTTCGCAGGCTGACACAAACTGTGTCACTTCCTTCTTCATAGCTGGCCACCAATAAACCTTCTTCAGATCTTGATACATCTTGGTGGCTCCGGGGTGAACGCTGTATCTTGCATTATTAGCCTCCCTCATAATATCTCCTTTTAGTCCTATGTCATCTGGTACACACAATCGACTCCCATAGCGGAGGATCCCCTTGCTGTCAAATCTGAACTCACTGTCCTTGCCTGACTGAACAGTCCTGGCAATCTTCACTAACTCTGGGTCCTCATGCTGTTTCTAAGCCACTTGCTCCAGAAACACAGGTGTCACTCTCATCTGGGCCACTAAGGCACCTGTACCAGACAACTCCAACTGTAGACCTTCATCAATGAGCTTGTAAAACTCCTTCACCGCTGGTCTCCTTTCTGCCATGATGTGGGATAGACTGCCTTGTGACTTCCGGCTTAGGGCGTCTGCCACAACATTCGCCTTACCCGGATGATACTGAATCTTGCAATCATAGTCACTCAGCAGCTCTACCCATCTCCTCTGTCTCAAATTCAAATCTCTGACTCAGGATGTACTGCAGGCTCTTATGATCTGTAAAGATCTCACATTTTACCCCATAGAGGTAGTGCCTCCACATCTTGAGTGCAAAGATTACTGCTGCCATCTCAAGGTCATGTGTGGGGTAATTCAACTCATGCTTCTTCAGCTGCCTAGAAGCATAAGCAATCACCCTCTCGTTCTGCATTAGTACACAACCCAGTCCCACACGGGACGCATCACAAAAGACTATAAAGTCTTCCTCACTAGATGACAGAGCTAACACTGGCGCTGAAGTCAACCTCTTCTTAAGCTCTTCAAAACTCTCTTCGCACTGGTCGGTCCACACAAACTTCTGATTCTTTCTGGTTAACCTGGTCAGAGGAGCTGCAATTTTCGAGAAGTCCTGAACGAACCTCCTGTAGTAACCTGCCAAACCCAAGAAACTTCTGATCTCTGTCACTGAAGTGGGTCTAGGCCAGTTAGCCACAGCTTCTACCTTCTTGGGGTCCACCTCTATCCCATTTTCTGACACCACATGCCCCAAGAAAGAGATGCTCCTCAGCCAGAACTCACACTTGGAGAACTTGGCATACAAGCCATGCTCCCTCAAGGTCTGTAGAACCAACCTCAGATTATGGGCATGCTCCTCTGCATTCCTGGAATACACTAAGATATCATCTATAAAGACAATAACGAAGTGATCCAGGTACTGGCTAAACACTCTGTTCATGAGATCCATGATTGCTGCAGGGGCGTTGGTTAACCCGAACGGCATTACAAGGAACTCAAAATGCCCATATCTGGTCCTGAAGGCTGCCTTCGGCACATCTTCTTCTCTGATCCTCAGCTGATGGTACCCCGATCTCAGATCTATTTTGGAGAAACAACCTGCTCCGGCTAGCTGGTCAAATAGATCGTCGATCCTAGGGAACGGATACTTATTCTTGGTAGTGACTTTGTTCAACTGCCTGTAGTCGATACAAAGTCTAAGGGATCCATCCTTCTTTCTGACAAACAAGACTAGAGCACCCCAGGGTGAGGTACTCGGTCGGATGAAGCTCTTGTCTACCAGCTCTTGCAACTGTTCTTTCAATTCTTTCAACTCTGCTGGTGCCATCCTGTAAGGAGGGATAGAGATCGGTCGGATTCCAGGCATCAGTTCTATCTCGAACTCTATCTCCCTAACAGGTGGTAAACCTGGCAGTTCGACTTGGAACACATCCAAAAACTCTCTGATCACCAGCACCGAGGCGGGCTCTCTAAGCTGACTGCTAAGCTCTCTCACATGAGCCAAATACCCCTGACATCCCTTCCTAAGCAACCTACGAGCCTGAAGAGCTGATATCAGACCTCTAGGTGTACCCCTCCTGTCTCCTCTGAAGACTACCTCTGACCCATCCAGACCTCTGAACCTGACTACCTTGTCCCTGCAGTCCAAGGTAGCACCATGGGTAGATAACCAGTCCATCCCTAGAATGACGTCAAAATCTGTCAAGTCTAGAACCATAAGGTCGGCGGACAAGCATCTTCCCTCAACAAACACAGGACTATACTGGCTGACTGACTCTACCACTGTAATACCCGGCTCAAGTCCGGCATCGGAATTCCTGTAGTCCGGTGGAATCTCGGGTGTCGGAACCCTCGAGAAGGGTAATACATATATATTTTTTTAAGGTATTTTCACTGGTTTTCATGGTTTGAAGGGTTAAAAGACTTGAGTTTTGAAAGAAAAGCAACAAGGGAGAAATGCAAAGGTTCGGCCGCCGAAGGGCACTTTCGGCCGCCGAACATTGCATGGTTGCGGCTTCACGTTCGGCTGCCGAAGGTGGTCTGGCCAGCCACCTATAAAAGGGCCAAGGGTCGGTGGAAGGAGGTTATTTCTCCTCCACTTGCAGCCAGAGGTGAGTTTCAGCCTCTCCTACGTTGACTTTCATGTTTTCCATGATTTTCATCAAATCTTTCAAGAGTTTTAAGAGTTTTGGTGATTTATGAAGGTTTTGAGCAAAAGAACCAAGGTTTGAAGCTTGGAGCTTTGGAAGAGCTTTTCTTCATATCTCCACGTTGGGATCCTTCATCCTCAAGTTTTTTAAGAGGTAAGTGAAGATCCTGAGCTTCTTTGATGATTTTGAAAGGTTTTATGAAGTTTGTATGGGTAGTATGCATGTTTAGGTTTAGGTGAGGTTTTTGGTGATTTGTGGTGTTCCAGCATGATTAAGTGTTGTGTGTTATGTTTGTTTGGGGTTTTAGGATAGTTTTAGACCCCTTTGTGCATATATATGTGTATATGCTAGTTGGGAGTAGTTGATGTGCATGTTGGTAGGTTTTTGGGCAAAGTTTGCATGAAACAGAGCAGGGTTCTGCCCTTCGGGCAAAACCAGGTTCGGCCGCCGAAGGAAGGTTCGGCCGCCGAACCCTTTGTGGAGGCAGTTCGGCTGCCAAAGGTTGCCCCCGAAAGCTAGGCTTTCGGTTTAGACAGGGACTTTCGGCCGCCGAAAGAGGGAGTTCGGCCGCCGAAAGTGTGTGAGTTTCGTCTCTGGACGAGACCTTCGGCCGCCGAAGGTGCCGCCGAACATGCATGAGTTTCATCTCTGGAGTGGGGTTTCGGCCGCCGAACCTGCCGCCGAAAGTGCCCTGTCCAGCTTCCTTTTGCATGTTTTATGTGATGGTTTGAGGATTGTTTAGAGGGGTTTTGGGGAGTTTCTTAGAGATGTTCATGAGTGAGTTTAGTCCCTCATTTGAGTCCACCTGTGTAGGTACGGACCAGAGGAATCAGGGACATCAGCAGTGAGTCCAGAGTCAGAACCTGCAGAGTCAGTTCAGAGAGAACTACAGGTGAGTGGAATTTAACTTAATGTTTTAATATGAAAACTGATATTTTATCATGCTTCATGCATCATGAATATGCTTTAGGGTGAGTGCATTAGTGTACACAAAGATGATGCATTGCATTTATCCTTGTACTTGGCACTGCTCCTTGTACATTGCTTATGTGAGACGGCACGGACTTCGTGAGGATTCATTAGCCCTCAGAGGAAAGACCTGGAACAGCCTTACGAGGACCAGGCATAAAGACCTGGAACAGCCCTACGGGGACCAGGCACATGGTACTTAGGTACCCCAGATGAGATAGAGGGAGTTTTGATCCGTCCGGCCGAGGTGATGTGATTCTGTGTTGCATTCCATGAGAGCATGTTTTATCACCTATATTTGCCTATTCTACTCACTGGGCTATCGTAGCTCATCCCTCTCCCCTAACTTCAGTTGTGCAGGTTCAGAGGTCAGAGAGAACTCAGCAGGGTACAGGAAGAAGTCAGAGTCTTGTAATAGCTAGTGTGGACATGTAAATGTAAATGTATAGAGATAATGTATATGTATAGTGTATAGAATGGTGCTTGATTTATAAGACTTGTAATCCCTTGGAGTCACATGATCAATTTATGTATGTTTCTTTATTGTTGTATGTTTATGAGCAAAACCAGGCTTAACATTATGAGATTGATCCGCCTAGAGCCATGAGGAGCTCTAGTAGGGATTGGTAGAGCACAGAGAGAGTGCATGCACAGGTTAAGCCTTGGAATGAAGAAAAGTTTTATGTTTTTACAGCAAATGTATGATCATGGATGGGATTTCACAGGTATACAGACAGGATAGCAGGCTTACTACGGGTCCCGGCGACCTTAAGTCGATCTGGATCCTAGTGCCGGTGGCAGTTCGGTTTCCGGGCTGTTACAGATTGGTATCAGAGCCCTAGGTTCATATGGTCGGACCTATAGAGAGAGAGATGGGCTCATAGAGAGGTTTAGCAGGTCAAGCACCATAGGAAAAACATGTCCACTAGGAGAGGATGTCAGTCCTGTCGCTATATGCTGATGTGCAATGCCATGAGTTATGCATGTGCATTTTTTTTTTTTGATGTGTTGCTTATGTTTTATGTGTTTGTTGTTTCCCAGAGAGTGAAGATGCGAGGAACTCGTCGATCCGCGAGATTGACTGGAGTCCCACCCGTAAGTGAGGGTACAGCTGCTCGTCCACCTGCCTTGCCAAGGGCAAGATCGCACAGGTCAAGCAGGGAAGGAACGTCACGAGACCCGAGAAGGTCTTCTGACGAGAGCAGGAGAGGAGTAAGCAGAGGGGGAAGGTCAGTAGAAGAAAGAGGTGTGATGGAAGAGGATCAGAGTAGAGATGCAAGCATGGGTGTAGGAAGGACAGAAGAAGGTATGGGGGAGTCCCAGGGAGGCGTTCAGGCCTCTGGGTTTGGCTATCCACCCTTTCCACAGGGCCCAGAGTATCCGATGGGAGGCACGTCGGATTACTCCAGTTTTGCCCCATATCCACCCTACATGCCATATATGCCCTATCCTTCCTTTTATCCACCCTATCACATGTATCCACCCCCACCTGTTCATCCAAGGCCAGTACAGCCTGAAGTGAGGGAACCAGTTCCTCCACCACCACCTCCTGAACCAGTAGCCCCTGTGGTGGAAGCACAGCAACCCAGTTCTTCAGGGGGAAGTAAGGTGAAGATGACCGAGTACTTAAAGTTGGATGCTCCTAAATTCAATACAGGAGATGATCCCTTTGAGTATCTCAGTGCAGTCAGAATGATAACAAGTGAGTTGGGAGCAGATGATGGTAGAGCCATTGAGATGGCAGGGTTCACGTTAAAGTGTAAGAAAGCTAGAGAATGGTTCAAGAACTATGTGGACCCGAGACTTGAGAGTATGACATGGGAAGAGTTCGCCAACGAATTTGCTGGATGGGCTTTTCCTGACAGTTCCAGGGAACTCAAGGTTGTGGAGTTTGAGCAGTTGAGACAGACGGAGGAGATGAGCGTTGATGAATATACAGATAAGTTCCTGGAATTGTTGCCATATGTTGGTCAGGCATATGACACAGATCAGAAGAAGGCAAAGAGATATGCCACAAGGCTTCATCCCAGGTATTTCTCTTTGATTCTTCATGCGGAGAAGGAAAGTTTCCACTCTATTGTGGATGCTGCTAGAAAGATGGAGGCCAGTGCTATAAGTCAAGGTGTAGTTAAGGCACAGTCTTCTGGTGCTAAACCAGGTTCCTCCTCACAGGGTACAGTAAGTGCAAGTAAGAGGAGATGGGAGAAGTTCAGAGGAAAGAGAGGCAAGTTCTGGAACAGGCTTAAGTCAGGTCTAGGAATGAGTAGTGGCTCCAGTTCTGGCGTAGATTTTCCAGTGTGCAAGAGGTGTGGCAAACAGCATAGAGGAGCTTGTCAGTTGGGATCCACAGCCTGCTATAGATGTGGGCAGGAGGGACATTATGCACGGGAATGTCCTCAGGCGACTTTGGTTGCACCATCCCAGCAGATGAGTACGGGCAGTGTAGTTCAGCCCGTAGCTTCAGCCGTACCACCAAGCAGTGGCAGAGGAAGAGGAAGAGGGGTAGCCTCTTCATCAGGGATGGGTTCCCGAGGTGCAGGTCCGTCAGCCCCAGCACGGATTTTCACCCTGACTCAGCAGGAGGCAGACATGTCGAACACGGTGGTGTCAGGTAATCTCATCATTGGGTGTTCAGAGGTGTATGCTTTAATGGACCCCGGTGCTTCTCACTCTTTCATTTCTTCTAGAGCTGCAGAGAGGTTGGGTCTGATGGTGTCTGAGTTAGAGTGTCCTCTATGGGTCAGTGGACCCAAATGTGATCCATCTTTGGCAGAGTCAGTCTGTCGGTTCAGTCCAGTGTGCATAGAGAGTAGATACCTTCCAGCTGACCTGGTGGTTCTAGAGTTGACAGATTTTGATGTCATTCTAGGGATGGACTGGTTATCTACGTATGATGCTACCCTGAACTGTAGAGACAAGGTAGTCAGTGTCAGAGACCAGGATGGGTCAGAGTGTGTCTTCAGAGGAGACAGGAGAGGGACACCTAGGGGTTTGATATCAGCCCTCCAGGCTCGTAGAATGTTAAGGAAGGGGTGTCAGGGGTTCCTAGCTTATGTGAGAGAGCGAGACAGTCAGGTTAGGGAACCAGCCTCAGTACCAGTTGTCAGAGACTTCCTAGATTTGTTTCCTGAAGAGCTTCCAGGATTGCCACCAGATAGGGAAATAGAGTTCGAGATTGAGTTGATGCCCAATGCCAGACCGATCTCTATTCCTCCCTACAGGATGGCACCAGCAGAGTTGCGAGAGTTGAAAGAACAGTTACAGGATTTGGTAGCTAAGGGTTTCATCCGCCCGAGTACCTCACCCTGGGGTGCTCCAGTATTATTTGTCAGAAAGAAGGATGGACCTCTTAGACTTTGTGTCGACTATAGACAGTTGAACAAAGTCACGATAAAAAACAAGTATCCTTTACCCAGGATTGATGATCTATTCGACCAGCTGGCAGGAGCAGGTTGTTTTTCTAAAATAGATCTGAGATCCGGATACCATCAGTTGAAGATCAGGGAAGGAGATGTATCCAAGACTGCGTTTAGAACCAGATATGGGCATTATGAGTTCCTTGTGATGCCGTTCGGGTTGACTAACGCCCCTGCAGCATTCATGGATCTCATGAACAGGGTTTTCAGGGAGTACTTGGATCGTTTTGTGATCGTCTTTATTGATGATATCTTGGTGTACTCCAGGAATGCAGAGGACCATGCCCAGCATCTTCGGATAGTGCTGCAAACCTTGAGAGAGCATGGCTTGTATGCCAAGTTCTCCAAGTGTGAGTTCTGGCTAAGGAGCATTTCCTTTTTGGGACATGTTATATCAGAGGACGGTATAGCCGTAGATCCCAAAAAGGTAGAGGCAGTAGCCAACTGGCCTACACCCACTACAGTGACAGAAATCAAGAGTTTTCTGGGTTTGGCAGGCTACTATCGGAGGTTTGTTCAGGACTTTTCGAAGATAGCTGCTCCTATGACCAGACTGACCAGAAAGAATCAGAAGTTTGTGTGGTCAGAGGAATGTGAGGAAAGTTTTGCAGAGTTGAAGAGACGATTAACTTCAGCACCGGTGTTAGCGCTGCCGATCAGTGATGAAGATTTCATAGTGTTCTGTGATGCATCCCGAGTGGGATTAGGTTGTGTGTTGATGCAGAATGACAAAGTGATAGCTTATGCTTCTAGACAGCTGAAGAAGCACGAGCTGAATTACCCGACACACGATCTTGAGATGGCAGCTGTTATCTTTGCACTTAAGATGTGGAGGCATTACCTCTATGGGGTAAAATGTGAGATCTATACAGATCATAAGAGCCTGCAGCACATCTTAAGTCAGAGAGAGTTAAACTTGAGGCAGAGACGGTGGGTAGAATTGCTCAGTGATTATGATTGCAAGATCCAGTATCATCCAGGCAAGGCGAATGTTGTAGCTGATGCCTTAAGCCGAAAGTCACTTGGCAGTTTATCCCACATTGCAGTAGAGAGAAGACCGGTGGTGAAGGATTTCTACAAGCTCGTGGAAGACGGGTTACAGTTGCAGTTATCTGGTACCGGTGTTTTGCTCGCACAGATGAGAGTGACACCAGTGTTTCTAGAGCAAGTAGCTCTGAAACAGCACGAAGACCCCGAGTTAGTGAAGATTGCCAGGACTGTTCAGTCGGGCAACAGTGTAGAGTTCAGATTTGATAGTGAGGGGCTTCTTCGGCACGGTAAGAGGTTATGTGTACCAGATGATAGCAGTTTGAAAGCAGACATTATGAGGGAAGCTCATAATGCGAGGTATAGCATTCACCCGGGAGCCACCAAGATGTATCAAGATCTGAGAAGGGTGTATTGGTGGCCAGCAATGAAGAGAGAAGTGGCACAGTTCGTGTCAGCCTGCGAGACATGTCAAAGGGTGAAGCTAGAGCACCAGAAGCCGGCTGGAATGCTTAACCCACTGCCGATTCCAGAATGGAAATGGGAGAACATAGCGATGGATTTTGTAGTGGGCTTACCGGCGACGTCTAACAGACTAGACTCCATTTGG